>NC_079456.1:21516153-21726153 GCF_903798145.1 Danio aesculapii | reverse complement strand
ACGTTTCTTTTCTGTTTCACTCATAGTCATGAC
The DNA here is from genome assembly GCF_903798145.1 of Danio aesculapii. Taxonomy (NCBI): domain Eukaryota; kingdom Metazoa; phylum Chordata; class Actinopteri; order Cypriniformes; family Danionidae; genus Danio; species Danio aesculapii. The sequence continues at coordinate 21,726,120 of NC_079456.1, read as the reverse complement.
CACATTTGAGACCGAAGGTAGCCTACAAGTCTGTTCTAACTACGTTTGCTGCATTATTGGTCCTCAACCTGCTTATCAAGAAAGTATGGCAACTTTCAGAAAATTTGAGTAAACCAAGTTCAAAGACTAGCTATTATTAAGGATTTAGCATTCACTTTAGCATTAGCTTTTTCAAGCAATTGAAAAACCACAAAAAACAGGTGTCATTTTCGTCCTTCTGGCTTCACTAAATCTGATGTCCATTGAAGAACAGTCCTGACCTCTTGGACTGGACAAGTTCAGTCAAGTTCACTGTGGTCTTCCATCTGACGATGTCAGAATCAAAGCCGTCCAAGTAGAAAACCAAATAGTTTGGTGTAATCTTCATTGAAGCTGGTGGACTCAGTCAGGGGCCACTAAATCCATTAAATATACACACGCATATGAGAGACAGAAGCACAAAGATGTCATCACTTGAATTCATTATCGTGTAACATTATCTCCATCAGGTAGGCTAATCCCTCCCCTCAATTCCCTTTCATGCCTTTACAGGCCAGAGATGGACCATCAAGCATGGGTCACCAGGGAGACCAGCACCCGGGGGCCCTCCTGCAAAGCTGCATAAAGTGGACCCTTAATATTTTAGAAGACATGAACATCTAGAAGAGTGCGTACCATATTTCTTTCTATCCAATTGAAATGCATTGTATCAAAATTCTGAGTGCATAAATTGCGAGTTGTAGGTATGCTAGATATAGCCACCCAATGCATCAACCAGAAAAAAAAAAACATTAAACATTAACTGTGAAGCCTGATGCTATGGTAACCAGAGGTAAATGCCAACATGCAACACATGGGGTCAATGTGTTGCTAGGAACTTCAGGTTTGTTTTAAAGAGCTTTGAAGTCAACCGGGGTCAACAGATTGTCTGATACTTTAACCCGTATACAGCCTCTTGATTTTTTTCCCAATAATTAGTTTGTCCACAGGGTGGCAACACTGGACTTAACAGTTTTTTAGTTGATATAGAAACTTCTGCTGCATCCCAATTCGCATAGTATCCATCCTGAATAGTATTCGAAAATAGAATTAGTATGTCCCAAACCACAGTATGTTAAAAGAGTATGCCAAAGGTTCCCGGATAGTTTACTATTTTCAGTACAAATTTGAAGTGTAAAAGCATCCATACTCTAACCGCTAATATTGCCCACAATACATTGCATATTGAATTCGATTAGAAATACAAACTCGTGTATACAAACTACAAACATGGCGTAGATAGGCTTCGGTAAAGTTGTTTAAATGAATGTTAATCAATATCTAGCCAACTGGAACATATTTAAACCGCGATTTCCGTGTTATATTTAATCTGCAACAACAATGTAAACTTATATCAAGATATGTTTGGACATTAACTTCTGGATTCATAATTAAAAGAGCTTAGGGGATTTCCCTGCATGAAAGACTCGTGAACGTCAGATTATCCTGCTGCTGCTTCTCCAATAAGATAGGAAATTAAAGATGAAAATAATGTGGATGATGTGTCAAGATGATTGACAGGTGATGTAACAAAGCAACATAAAGATCTGTTAACGAGGAAGTAGTACGTCCCAAAGCTTGCGTACTCTTGTTACACAATCAAATCTATATACTTATCCTTAGCAAAAAAGTACATACTATTAGGGCGTAGTACAAGTATGTGAATTAGGATGCAGCATGTGACTACTAATTAACACTAGAGACGGCAAGCATAATAGACGCCACACTAGCTACGTTTCCATTTCTCTATGAAATTACAAATTGAAAATACAATCAAACAAACATGTAAAGCGTCAATTTCAAAAATGTAGTAATTGAAACATCGATTTTGCATAAACTTCCATAACATTTTTACACTTTTACGATTATTATTTTAAATTTACGAAGTATTTAATTTTGTTTATTTATTTATTTTTATTGTATTTACTGGTCATCTGACCTACATAAAGTCACATGATCATTCTTTAGGTGCGTTCGACTTCATGCAGCGATGCGCAGACCGATCAAAATCTGTCTTAAAGCGGTGCATGCCTCTTTTTTGTCCGGATTGATGATGCGCCGAAGAAGGTCGCTGGTTTGAGCCACGGCTGGGTCATTTGGCGTTTCTGTGTGGAGTTTGCATGTTCTTCTGCGTTCGCGTGGGTTTCCTCCGGGTGCTCCGGTTTCCCCCACAGTCCAAAGACATGTGGTACAGGTGAATTGGGTAGGCTAAATTGTCCGTAGTGTATGAGTGTGTCTGGATGTTTCCCAGGAATGGGTTGCAGCTGGAAGGGCATCCGCTGCGTAAAACATGTGCTGGATAAGTTGGCGGTTCATTCCACTGTGGCGACCCCTGATTAATAAAGAGACTAAGCTGAAAAGAAAATGAATGTATGAATGAATGATGATGCGCCGACGCCATGTGACTGTCACATGTGGCATCAAAGTACCGCGACATTGCTCCAAGATCCGACGACTGATTCAGCCGGTGCTGAAGAGGGACTGCAGGAGCTGCAATGACGACACCGATATTACACGATTGGTCGAGTTCACCGTATGACAACATCCACGTGTTTTGGGTTTATTATTGGACAACTTTCATCCAAAATTTTAAAACAATTAACTTTTATACCATCTCTATCTTGTACACATCATTAATAGACTACAAATATTTTACTGCAGTATCATCTTTTGTTAAATATTTTTTCTTAATGACTAGATTGTTTGCATAGGTGTATTCAGCCTTTTTTATACAGACTACAGTATTTAGCTCCATAAACTTTACATTTTAATTGATATATTTTAGTAAATAACCTAAATATTAACTAAAATAAGTCTTACAGACTTCTAATAAAATAATTATCATCATTGATGCTGACACCCCTATAAAGATTTCTTATCAAATTAAGTAAAAAAATATTTTAATAAATATAAAAATATTTTATTTCCTATCAAGCCGTTTATGCAGAAATTTTCAGTGACATTGATGTATCTTGCTCTTTCTGGGAAATTTCTACTTAAAGTGTAGCTCATTTATTTAGCTGATTTTGTTCAATCTTTTTGGATTAAAGTGCTTTTTTAAAAATGCTTTCATTATCCAAAATAATCCTATTCGTGGATATTCATTTCCTTTTTATGTGCCCTCTCATTTTCACCTTCTCATGCGTTTGTTATATAGGCTACATAAATTTGATTCATAATTCCCTTATTGTTTAAAAATGAACTATAGTTTGTAGAGACTGTATTCTATTTTACTTGTACTGTAAATCGTTTGTTGCTATTGCAATAAATAAAAGAGTAAATAAATGATGATGCCATGTGATTGGTCATCATGACTGCAGCAACTTTGAGCCCCAAAGTGTCCAGCTTGATGGCTCCGTTTTTAACTTCGCCCCCACCTGCGCTCAGCTAATTTTGTTGATTGCCGGCTGCAGCCATGCTTCATGTCGAACGCACCTTTTATCTTTATATGAGCTAGTCATAAAGATACAACTTTGCATTTATTTGTAGAAATTTTATTTGTAGACATTTTGTGCATGTTGCAGCAGTGACTGCAAGAGCCCCTAATGCATTGCGCAACACAAAAAAAGATTGATCTGTTTTTCTGGACATGAAGTCAGAGTTCCTCTTTGAAATCACATTCTAACACTTAATTAATGGATGCTACAACCTATAAGTTGCTTTCCTTGCCATTAAATCTCCTTTTATATAAAGATATGGCTGCAATTTTCATAAACCTACCAAATTCCATCATCAGGATTTTTGGAATGACTCATCGTGAGATGGACAAAAAATGTGTTTTAGATCAGTGGTTGCCAAACTGGGGGGTTGCAGGACAATGACAGGGGGTCGCTTAGTGATATAAAAAAGTCAAATTAATTTTATTAAACTATTAGAATTACAATATTTTAACCATAACCCACGGAAGAAAAAATTGTCATTTTTAATAGTAAAAAAACAGCACCATGCAAATGAAAAGCCATCAGCCTTAAAATTGTATTATTTGTTTAATAGGATCTGTGTGTTTATGTTTGATTAACAACACAGCAATAGCGTCAGCTGCAGCAGATTGATTTTATAGCACCAGGTTAAACTTTCTGACACCTTTATGGCAATCAAATACATTAAAAATAAATACAGGCCACAACTGAATATTGAGGATGATCTCTGATTAGCGGTCTCCAAAATTAAACCAAGAATAGACTTGAAAACATTGTGTCCACCAGTCTCTTTAGCTGAGGTTAATATTAAATTAAACAAATTAATACATGACTATTAACATGATATGATTGTTAGACTGTTGCACTTTTTTGTGTTGTCAACAAAGATGGGAAGTAACGAAGTACAAATACTTGGTTACTGTACTTATGTAGATTTTTTTTGTATCAGTACTTTACTCCACTACTTATTTTTCTGACAACTTTTTACTTTTACTCCTTACACTTTTCAACAAAATATTTGTACTTTCTACTCCTTAGATTTTTAAATCAGGCTCGTTACTTTCGTTTTCATGTGTGGCACAATCTATATTAATTCTTGTCATTGCACAATTTGAATGCCTTTTCAAGAGTTCACACTTAGCTGATAATCAATAAAGCGTATTTGGCATGCTGTCCCGGGAGAGAGAGCTCCCCTGCTTGTCGCTGCGTGAGAAGTGTAAACTAGGGTTGTTTCATTGATAATTTGTTTAGTCAATTGACTATGTTTTATGTTTTTGGACGGTGAGAGGAAACCGGGGGACCCGGGGGAAACCCACGCGGACACGGGGAGAACATGTAAACTCCGCACAGAAACACCAACCAGTCCTATAGGAAGTTGGACTAGTGGTGTTCTTGCTGTGAGGCCACAGCGCTAGCCGCTGGGCTACCATGTCGCACATCGGAAAAAGAGGGAGGAAGTAGGGGTGGAAGGGGGGAGCTTCAAGACGAAGGTAACTGGAGTGAAAAACTCTGGTTATTTATAGTGCATCCGTAATCATCTAATTGGTCAGATTACGGAGCTAATGAGGAGCCAGCCGTGTTGATTATAAGCACGTGATCCTCCCGAAATTAGTTTATGAATAAACCACACTTTGATTCAATTAATATATTTCTCATCAATCTCTGGCGTTCTCAATCTCTGATCACGCGCCGTAAGTAGGCTTGTTTAAATTTGTGAGATTTTTAGATAAATATTTTAGAACAAATTTATGATTTATGAATAAAATAATGCAAAGGATCAGGAATTTATCACATGAAAAAAGATCATGCAAAAATGCATTAGCATTAATGACTTTATCCATTGAATAAAATATCTACAATACTCTAAGAACAAACAAACAAAACAAAACAACAAACAAACAGTGAAATCATATGAACTGCAAGAGTGTTGCTGTTTCAGACAATGAAGCAGCTTTACTATAATGCAAAAATGATGTGTAGTCAAATATATTACATTTTGTTTATTTTATCGAAAGAAAAAAAAACTGAAATATGTTTTAGAGAAAATCAAGTGTTAAATTTAAGATATTAATTAATTATGAAAATATAGGCAGCCTACAGAATTATGTTTTAGAGTATATGAACCAGTATGGAAGCTGTTGTTTTTAACAGCCATACAGTATAAAGTTTTGTGTCCAGGTGATGATACACACAGGGCAACTTTTTGAGCAGTGTTGTTGGACAATATTGTAGAACAATGTTACTTGGCTAATTTGCTGCTGAAAAAAATGAGAAATGTAAGTTATTTTGTACAGATGTATACATGATGTGCGGTAGTTACCAATGTGAAACTAAAACAGGTACTAGTGATGAATACTTTTTACTTAAGTACATGTTTCAGGCCAGGCTAAATTTGTTACTTCTTTACTTTTACCTGAGTACAAAAGTGTAGTCAGTACTTCAACTTTTACCAGAGTCATTTTAAACATGAGTATCTGTACTTCTACTTGAGTAAAGGATGTGTGTACTTTTGCCATCTCTGGTTTATCTGCTTGTGTCTATATAGGCCTAATGTTGTATGAGCAACATTTGCACATGTATTACCATCTAAGAGGATATTTGGAGTCGTCAGTCACAGGCATTGTTGTTTGAAGGGTCGCGGGCTGAAAAGAACCCCTGTTTTAGATAACATCGGTAAATGGAAACAATGTCATATTGTATGCATATTGAAATTCAAGCATTGCAAAACGAACATTTGACACAAAAAAGATTGCATAAAAATTTATTTCTGTTCATCGTTTTCGAAATGTTTCGCTTTTGACATTCATTTTTTCAAATTTACATAGGCCACTTTGCAGAATGTGCATTTCGTCATTGATTTTAAGAGACTTTCAATACGGTAAATCATGTAATAATCACTCATTTATACCTGGATACAGAGTGAAATGAACCAAAATGTATTATTAATTTAATGATCATGATGCAGATTTGTAGGTGCTGTTAATTGTACCTTTTCATTAAGTGAAAAAATCATATACAGTATGGTAACTTCATTGACCTTGATCACTACGTAAAATGTATTATAAGTCTTCTGACTCTCAAAAACTCCCCATGGTTTTGGTATTTTATAGTATTTCAATGAGTGCCTCGTAAAGGGTCAATTTAGCATGGTATTTTCGTCAAAATAGCTTATATTCTGTACAAATTATATTCCAGTTTGTGTAGCAGAGCATTGGCAGAGTCAAGAATAGCACAGGCTGACTGGAAAGGAAGCTTATATATCAGTTACAGTCTCCTCTCCGGTGAATAAATCAGACATTAATAAGAAATAAAAAATAGCTACACACCTTAAAGCACAATTTGCTCTGGAAGTGCATTTCAAATTATAGCACATTTAGATTGTGTGTAATGGAAATGAGAGGAAATTAAATGAGAACGAACCAATCAGACAAAGGCACTAGCCACAAATAAATACCACAGATAGAAAACAAAAAAAAAATATTGGATTTTTAGGTAAATCATACTTACAGATATAAATACTGGACTGTTAAAACTAGAGAAATACAGGGAGACGTCATATCACTAAACATAAAGAGCTATGGAAATGAATTTAAAATGAGAGGAGTACTGATATTGCCTCTCTTTTTGAACACACACACACAGAAATACACACACACACACACACACACTAAAAGAGCTGTCATTTCGTTCCAACAGATTGGGTTCACCTGTCTCTTCCAGTGCTTCTTTCACACAAACATATTCACAGAGAATGTACAATGTTGAGCTCTCGCATTTGCTGCTGGCATCCAGGAGTTTCTGTTGAATATGGGGAGGGGTGAACAGACAGAAAGATTGATGCTCATTAAACATTTAATTAACAAACATACACTCGCCGGCCACTTTATTAGGTGCACCTTACTAGTACCGGGTTGGACCCGTTTTTGTCTTGAGAACTGCCTAAATCCTTTGTGGCATAAATTCAACAAGGTACTGGTAATATTCCTTAGGGATTTTAGTCCACATTGATATGACAGCATCACGCTGTTGCGTTTTGATTTGTCGGCTGCATGATGCGAATATCTCGTTCCACCACATCCCAAAGGTGCTCTATTGGATTGAGATCTAGTGACTGTGGAGGCCATTTAAAGACAGTGAACTCATTCTCATGTTCAGGAAACCAGTCTGATGATTTGCGCTTTATGACAGGGTGCGTTATCCTGCTGAAAGTAGCCATCAGAAGATGCGTACACTGTGGTCATAAAGGGATGGACATGGTCAGCAACAATACTCAGGTAGGCTGTAGCATTGACGCTCAAATGGTACTAATGGTGCCAAAGTGTGCCAGGAAAATATCCCCCACATTATTACACCACCACCCCCAGCCTTAATCATTGATACAAGGCAGGATGAATCCATTCTTTCATGTTGTAAATGCCAAATTCTGACCCTACCATCCGAATGTCGCAGCAGAAAACAAGACTCATCAGACGTGGCAATGTTTTTCCAAACTTCTGTTGTCCAGTTTTGAAGAGCCTGTGCAAATTTTAGCCTCAGTTTCCTGTTCTTAGATGACAGGAGTGGACAGGAGTGTGGATTTCTGCTCCAGTAGCCCATCTGCCTCAAGGTTGGACGTGTTGTGCATTCAGAGATGCTCTTCTGCATACCTCAGTTGTAACGAGTGGTTATTTGAGTTACTGTTGCCTTTCTATCAGCTGAAACCAGTCTGGCCATTCTCCTCTGACCACTGGCATCAACAAGGCATTTGTGCCAATGTAACTGCCGCTCACTGGATATTTCCACTTTTTCTGATCATTCTCTGTAAGACCTTGAGACGGTTGTGTGTAAAAATCCCAGTAGATCAGTAGTTTCTAAAATACTCAGACCAGCCTCGTTCCAGCCTCGTTCAACAACCATGCCTCGTTCAAAGTCACCTAAATCACCTTTCTTTCCCATTCTGATGCTCAATTTGAACTGCAGCAGATCGTATTGACAATGTCTACATGCTTAAATGTATTGAGTTGCTGTCATGTGATTGACTGAATAGAAATTTGCGTTAACGAGCAGTTGGACAGGTGTACCTAATAAAGTGGCCAGTGAGTGTATTTATTTAAATTTGGAGAGACAATAATTTTATGCAATTTAAGCGACTGCAGTAAATGAGTAAATCTCACCATCGCTCAGGCGAGTCCTTTGTGTCCACTGTGACCATATGTCCGCTCAAAGGCTGTGCGGTGTCTGATATGTCCTGTTCTTCTCCTATAGGCACTAATTTCACCTCGCTATCTGGTGAAAAGCTGTCTGTGTCAGGGTCGTACTCATACGAATAGTAAGAAACCTCAGCCATAGAGCCTGGCTCCTCTCCTCCTGCGAAAAAACGGGGTCAATCATGTTGGAGGTCAATTTTGATGTAGACATATGCATGATTTGCTTCATAGATGTTGATATAAATCAGAACTAAAGAAAAGCTATGGTGGCCCACAAGTGTATGTTTTAGGCCCACTTATTTGTATGTTTATGCTAATATATTGAATTACTTAAAGAAATATGGCAACAGTGTCCTGCAAGTGTATGTTTTTGGTCCACTTTTTTGTACGTTTTTGCTATTGTATTAAATAATTTTCTCATTGTATTAAATATTTTATCATTTTGCAAGTGTTTTTGGAGACCTGTGACCACGTGAGGCGTTTAAAAGCATTCAGGCCTAAGAAATTGTACCGTTTGTAACTTTGACAAATGAATAACGACTGAATTGTTTATACAATATAGACTATGCAGTATTATTTTACATTATTCAATTTCTGTATACCTAAATACAGTTTGACTTATCGGAAAAGATTCAAACGCTGTTTATTTGATTGGTTTCTTTTTCTGTATTGAATTTATCTACACTTGTAGATTTGTTTCATGTATTTTATACATATGTACTCCCCTACAGAATCATCCCAATCAATTCTTGAATTCCAGTTCTTGCAAATAGTTATTCAACTCATCTAGTGAAATTGTATTCATATCGGATTATATATTGCAGAATAAAAAATTGCAGTGTTAGATATTCTAAAATCGTGCAGCCCTAGTATTAAATTATTTTAAAATACTACAGTTAACAAATGTAACTACTTATACATGTGTGTGCAAAATGGCCTGTAGGGGGAGTTCCTTGCTTATATAATCCAGAAACGATAGCTGACTCCATTACTGTCAAGTGTTTAAACGTATCTCAAATGTTAGGAATTCACAGCTTGGATGTCTTAACTAATTTATATTTCCACAGAGAATGTTTGCAGGGCTTTAATGTAGAAATGTCCATAAATGAGATAGAAAAAAGACAAATCCCAGCTTATGGGCTTTTGTCAACACAGCTGCTCAGCAGCACTTAATCATCAAGGATAATAAATGCCTTATTCCCAGTCTGAGTTTATACCTGGAATTGACGGGGCTACATATTTCCCATGTTATCCTGCAACATGGATACATCATACATAAAATAAAGGTAATAGATAGGGCCAGACGGAATCTGCGGACATTTTTTGCTATTACTGCGGAGAATTTTGCTAAAAATCTGCAGATTCCTGCAGAATTATTTTGGGAGTCTCATAACTAAAACCTTAATATGTAAAAAAATAATAGCTTTTTAAGTTTTATTTAATGTTTAAAATGCAAATCCAATTAGATTCACTTTATTTGCTAAACAAAGCAAGTCTTTCATATAATATCTCCACTAAAAGACAGAAAATATTACTGTACAAACTGCATTGTACATAAATCAGATGAACATTTTCACATTAGTCAAAAATATTACTGTAACTAATTTAAAAACTGAATAAATATAGATTTACACACATTTACTCAAGTAAATAAACAGAGTTAATGATGGGCTAAAAATCTGTGGAAATCTGCAAAAAATCTGTGCGCGCAGATTCCGTGTGGGCCTAGTAATAGATAAGTAGAACATTCATTTATTAATTCATTTTCCTTTGGCTTAGTCTGTTATTTATCAGGGTTCGCCTGTTATAAACCGCCAACTATACTAGCATATGTTTTACACAGTGGATCCCCTTCCAACCACAACCCATTACTGGGAAACACCCAGTATATACTCTCACACTCGTACACTAAGGCCAGGGATTTAGTTTATTCAATTCACCTAGCACGCATGTCTTTGGACTGTGGGGGAAACCAGAGAACCCGGAGAGAACCCACGCGAACACAGTGAGAACATGCAAACTCCACACAGAAATGCCAACTGGCCCAATCACGACTCAAACCAGCAATCTTCTTGCTGTGAGGCTACAGTGTTAACCACTGACCCACCGTGCAGCCATAAGTAGAATAATTGTAAATTATTTGACATTTATGTGTGCTTTTATTTTGAAATATTAGTCAGGATGGAACATTCTGCTTTGAAAAATGTTGTTGATCAAGGAGCAAAGCTAAACCTGTACCTTGGAAATGTAAAATTTCCGCTATGCAGGTAATGTGGCTTAAAAAGTCGAGTTTCCCAAAACAGATTTGCAAATGGCAAATCCAAGAAAGTCACCTCAGCCATTAAGAGCTGCAAACAAACTTCATAATTACCTCAAGCATAAAAAAGAACTGTAAATTCCCACAAACATTTAAACAGGTGGCACCTAGGCACAGGAAAAAAGAAAATAAAAGCAGGCCAAAACCATAACCTTGAGGGACCCCAACAACCACAGCCCTATAGGCACATTTTCTCAGCCCAAACACAACACAGGGCAAGTCTTAACAGCTCAGCAAAACACAGAGTCTTCTCTAATCAGTCTGGGAGTTTTCCAGAGGACACATACGCACATACCTATAATGGACACACACACCTAGCTGAATGCACATGTGATATTTCGAGCTCTTGCCTTAAGTGCTAATTTTGCTCCTTAATGGGTTGTAATGTTTTTCCTGATCAAATTACCTTCATTGTAATGAGCTTAAAGCCCAAGGTATACTTCAGTCGTTTTTATTTTTACAAGCACAGCCGAACACGGCCTTTCAAAGTATACACCATTTAAGAGTGTACACACATACACACGAAACAATTAGTGCATATTGTGCTAATGACAAAATTTGCTGCATCTATATCTAGCAAAAGATACTACAGTAATAACCCTCAGCCAGAGGACATAGGTGAGATTTTAGATTTAAAGATTTAAGATCCAAATTAATCTAACTTTTTCTGCGAGACAAGAGGCTGGGATGCTAATTATCAGAGCATTAATGTAGTCTGGGCTAATATGCAGGCCTGTGCATGCATATGCTTCTTTGCAAGTAGCTTCTGATCGCTGAACTCTTCAACACCTGCCTGTGTGTGGCACACGCTCACGCCTGCAGGGCACTGATGCAGATGTGTTTAAAGAAAATGAAAAGAAAGGATGATACCTGCAGGAATGAGTATAGGTTCCTGCTCTGGTTCTTCTCCTGTAGCACGCTCGCGTTCTTCTACAGCTACCCCCGCTGTAGGATGACAATACACACATGAACAGGTCAGAAAAAATGTTCAACGTAATACTTGAGGGAAAAAACTGATACATAAATTGCTTAGTGTTTCATATCTGGTTTCTGAGTCTAGTACATTACCCAGCAGACACAACATCACAAGACATTAATAATAGGTTATATTTAGCACCTAAGGACAATGTTATTTTTTATGGTCCAGTAAAGACGTTGTAACACGGGGAGTGACAGAGACAACTGAGGTTTAGGAGCCACGTGCAGGTTTATTCGAAGTCAGGGAATGATGGTCAAGACAGGTGCAAACAGATGTATAAAGGCAGTCCAGAATCATAGTCAAATACAGGTGAAAGGTCAGAAGGCAGGCAGCAGACAGGGAGAACTAGATAAACAAGACTAGGGTCAAAACATAGGAAAACAAGACTAAGGAAACACGTTGAATTGTCACTTTACAGATAACAAGACTCGGCAAAGGAAGTGAGTGTGTGTGCTGTTTAAATAGTGCATGTGTAATCAGTCAAAATGAGGAAGCATGTGTGTTTGTGAACGGAGTGCATGTGTGAAAATGTAGTCCATGAATGGCGGATTTGTAGTCTATAGGTTATTGTGAAGGTGAGTGCTTACCAGCGACCTCTGGTGGTTAGAGATTGCTGGTAATCATGACAGACGTGAAACAACGTTGATATTTGGTAGATTTTAGGTTGTGTTGGAAAGTGACCAAAATCCAACATTGAGCCAACATCCTTAACCAACATCAAATATAACGTCAAATATTGATGTCAAATACTGGCATTTATTCATCGAGTATGGCAACCAAAATCCAATGACTGATAACCGTCATATTGGTAACCTCCACACAACGTGAAGCTGTAACATCATTAGACGATAATATTTTGTTGTTTTAAGGTTGTGTTGGAAAGTAACCAAAATGCAACGTCTGTCTGACATTGACATCGACCTGACGTTGGGTTCTGATGTCAACCCGATTTTCATTTCCAAACAAAATGCTACATCCCATGACGTTAGGGTACAACGTCAATCTGACGTTATGTTGACGTCCTGTGACTGCTGGGTAGCTACCTGTATGTTTTCTGTATGTTTTTTTAATGTAGCATAAAAAATGCTTAATGGAAATGCTAAGATGCACGAAAATTTAAAAAATGCACATGCAAAACTATATATTCTCAAAAAGTAAATATTCCAGTATGCGCATCAAACAAAGTAATGTGGTTTTGTTGGGAAGGTATTAATGGACAAACCACATTATAAAATATCTTACAAGTTGTTTTGGTCATTACCTTTACCAAAGTGGTTTGATATTATTAACTCCAAGAACTGTCTTCAGTGGCTGTGCTCCCATTAAAGTGGTCTCGTGCCTCCACCGCGTACTCATTGCATTTTGTCTACATCTTTAGAGGAGCAGGTAATTTATTTTCCTACTGCAGCAAATTTCCATTTTTCTTTTTGATAATTGCCGCAAGTTTATCAGGAAGGGCCAATTTTGTTTTCTTTGACTCATTGGGTGGAATCGGTGCTTTATTCACCGGGTTATTCACAGGTTTTTTGCGATATTACAGTTTTGAGCAGAAGTTTGATTCGTATCTTTGGATGGAAAGCACGTCATGATTTTGCTAAGTACGATGCGATCCTGGTTTAACATCTATGTTGATCCTGGAATATCATTTTTGTTCAAAAATGTAATCCATACTTAATCCCTACCCCTAAACTCAACCAAAACTGTAAATTACTTCCCAAAATCAGAGGAGAATAATAGTTGGATAACAATCATGTAGAAGTGCATGAAGCTAGCCATAAGCCTAAACTAAACAAATAGTAAACGTATTCCTTAATTCTGACATAGATGTTAATCCAGAAACATATCCTACTTGGTGAAATCAGGTTGGTGGGATAGCAACATGGGATACACAACAGAAAATTGCTGATAATTTTTTTATTGGTTATTTGAAACAGACAATTTGAATTGAATCGCAAATTTAAATCACACTAAGGGGCCCTAATAATACTCAAATCAATCTTTTGAGGCAACAAATAATACAAATATGCCCAATTATCTCAATTCTCAACTACATCAGCACAGAATTCCCATGTAACTTTTTGTGTTCCCCTCTTGATGGCAGTCCTCTGTAAAACAAGAAAGCCCCTTTGTTGTTAGTCTGCACGTCGGAAAGGAATGTGACAGGATTTTTCTAACCCTCTGCCCACCCCTTGCTTTTCTCTGTCAAAGGGCCATAGACAAAAGCGCTCTGTCATTTGGGGAGCCCTGTAATACACCATATACACTGGTGCATGAGCGTATGTATGTGTTTATATTATCTGCAACTGCGACACCTGAACAGCTGTTCCTCCCAAAGCAGGTACACACCACTCAGTCTTTCGCGGTAGCGAAAACAGGGGTTTGATTCCTCAAATCAGGCCTGTCTGAACACGGATAATTGCAAAGTACTGAAAACACTTTGATTTTCTTTGATGCTCCAGTGGATGAGGCTTTAATCTCAGCTGCGATATGAAAAAAAGGAACAGGATGTCAAGTGGCAAGATGCAAATCTCGACTAGACACCAAAACGACTCAGTAGTTCAAATCAGGGAATGAAACTTCCAACCTGCTCTTTTATTTTTTTTGTAATTTAAGAATAACAGAGCAACAATACGTTTTTTTTTTAACCCTTGTGGACAATATGGGCAAGGTTTATGAAAAAGCAACATTTTGATATCTATAAGCTGAGAAAAATCTTAAAAAAAAAACTTTGATTGAATTCAGAATGATAGTCAAATAACTATTGACTATCACACTTCCGAAGCCATACACTTTGTGTGTTCTGCATTTAATTCAGCAACATTAGTATTGAACAGTGTTGAATGTTTGATGATCATGTTAGCCTAAATGTGGTAAGGAAATCCTTTATTGATTATTTTTAAATATGGATTGACAGAAAATGATCAAAAAGACCTAAGACTAATCTAAAGCCAAAACATTTTTAATAAACCTTTTTAAAAACAATTCATAAAAAAAAATCTGAAACCTTTTACAGTCAAGATAACATTAAACCTTTCTTAAATCACCAAAGGTAAGCTGTTTAATCAATTATTTGGGTTGTTTCAAATGTTAAGTGCAAATGAATGCAACAGACCACAGCATCGTGTGACAGGGTCTTTAAAAATAGCTATTTAAAACACAAAACACATTGAAAAATGGAACTCTATGCAATTATAATGGCAATTTAGTGTAAAAAGACACCTGTGAGGTCATTGACATTGACTCTTCAGCAAGAACCCATGCACATTAAATGAAACCTTTAATTTTCGTCTTTACAAAAAATGTGCAATTTTCAAATATTGTACTTAGTAACATTCTGATAGACTTCTTAGAATTAGTCTTATGAAATTTCTTGTAAATTCTGCCTACAGGTCAGAGGTTGTTTGGGGCGAAACTTCAGTAGTTTTCCTCACATGTCCATGCCTGTGATTACCTGAAAGTCCTGCTCTTGAGCCTCTTAAAACGAAGCAAAAATACATGTCTCTAATTTACAACGAGGATGATTTCATCCAAGAGTGTCTGGGTAGCACCTGGTTCAAGTTCACATGGCATAAATCTTAGTAAAAACGAGTTTTGTAATGAAACAGGTTTGCAAAGCTTAGGTCTTTTAAGTTGTTAGAAAAAGTGGGGATTTCTGTTTACGGAGAAACATCTAGGTCAGGGATCTCCAATCCTGCTTCAGGAGAGCTACAATTCTACAGACTTCAGATGCTATACACCTGCCGGTTATTTACAAGTTAAACCTTAATTAGCTGGTTGAGGTTTGTTTGATCTAAATAGAGGGTGAAATCTGCAGGATATTAGCCTGAGGCATCACAAATAGTGTAAAAGGAGGTCAGAATACATATGGCCCAGAGGCTTGGTGGGACCCACTGGGAAGTTTTGGGTTTGCCTGAATCGTCAGAAGAATCCTAAATGTGAAACCGAACACAAACTTTGCTGAGAGAGATGGCAAGAATACAATCTTCATTGAGGGGGATCCCTGGAATTTAAACTTTATTGAGGGGGGCTTGTGTGGTACGGTGGCTAAGTGGTTAGCATGGTTGCCTCACAGCAAAAGGCTGCTGGTTCGAGTCTCCACTGGACAAGGAGGCCTTTCTGAGTGGAGTTTGCATGTTCTCCCTCATGTGTGTGTATGCTCTGGTTTCCCCCACAGTCCAAAGACGTGTTATAGGGGAATTGGATAAACTAAATTGTCCGCAGTGTGTGAGTGCTTGTTTTCCAGCACTGAGGGTTGTACTCTCAGAGCTAGATTATGGCAAGAAGAATTTATTCCCTGATAAAGCTAAGCTGAATAAGCCTAAGGAAAGTGAGGGGGACTTCAGAAACTTGATCTTCACGAGTGTGGCCCAGAGTGAAACCCTGTGCGTAGAGCCCAGAACTCCTAGCAATGCCACTCTCAAAAAGCAGGGTTGGCGAAACGACCTGGTCTAGGCCAGAGGTTTCTTTGAGCCCCACCAACAATGCCCATTTTGGATGTCTCTTATTTCTGAGATACTCGTTTCAAGTCTTGAAGGCTTCATGACTCTTGGAACTCTGGAACATTGAAAACTTCGGGTCTAGCTTCTAGGCAATAAATATTTTCTGGCAACTTACTCTGTGGGCAGTGGCTGAAAGGCATCTGTTCAATCCGTGTGCTGTTTCTGCAAGCAGACACTTCCATCTGACACTGGTTCTGGTAGATTTGGCCATCGGAACCACACACAGGCTCGCCATCATAGCCGCAGTCGCGATAACAGGTACATCGCTCATAGTGTTCTTCCTCTGGACAGTCAAAAATGTTGTTGCACTGGCTGCCTTGCACAAAGCCTGAGAGTGACAGAGCAATGAAAGTATGTGATATTCAAGCAGATACACTATTAATATTAAGCAGATAAACTGGAAAACAGAGATGTACTGACCTGTCCAATGATTGCTGGAACTTTCCACCTCATTGCATGTGGTGCCATCGCAAAGTTCTCGAGCTAGAGGACTGCTTTCACTCACATTATAGAAACGAGTGGCTTCAAATGCTGTCACAAAAATATTGGATGTTTGTAAAAGTGAAAACTTAATATTTCAGTTGGACTTTGGTTGACACAATATCAAGTGCCAGCTCACAGTCCTTCTCTAGTGTAATTTCCTGTTTGCCCTTATGGAAATTAACCATGACTTTACTACAAAAAAACAACCGATAACTACCGTTTTTTGGTAGTTAAACTATGGTAACCACAAATGAACTATGGTTTTCCTTACATCCTTAACCATAGTTCAATCATGGTATTTGCAGCAAAACTGTGGTTAGGCAAATAGAAATCAATATACCATAAAACATGATTATTACACTTTTTATAAGGGTGTCCTCCTACTCTCCTAACTAAATTAAGGCAAATAAGGTCCAAAAACATACAAAAAGAATCACTTATTAGAGTCATTTGCTCAAAAACCAAACTGATATTCCATCTGTTTGTTATTGAGTGTAACCACCATGGACAATAGAGAAAATGTGTTGTGTCCATGATTCTTAAAACAAAAGAACTTGTCATAAGTAGTACTGTCTTAATGTGCACTTGGAAACTTGTACCTAAGGGTCAGGTATTTGTTAGGAGTAGCCAAACACTGAATTTGAAAAGATAATGCTAGCCTATAATGTAAAGTTCAAAAGCTTTACCATCTAGAATAGTCTTTTGCATGGAGATGTAGGGTCTAAACCCACCTGGTTCATAATAATCATAGACTTTCACTGGCACTGGAGCCGTCTTTCCCACAATATACTCTCTTACAGCATTGAAGGCCACACAGGTCATGCACTGACTGGGGATCTGTGGATGAGACAAGACATCAGTAGACTTTACAATGACAATTCATTAAAGAGTTCATACTTAGCTGATGACTGATTATAAAGCATGTTTGGCATTGTTTGGCATTAGCATTGTTTATGGCAAATGGCAGATTAGGGATTGCTATGGAGAGATATATATTGCTGATTAGGAGCTCATCTGTGGTGTCCATTTGATTTGGTCAATTTACCCATGTCTTTGGACTGTGTGAGGAAACCGGAGAACCCGGAGGAAACCCACGCAAGCGCTGGGAAAACATGCAAACTCCACACATAAATGCCAGCTGGCAAGATAAAGACTTGAACCATTGACATATTTCCTGTGAGGAAACAGTGGTAACCACTGGGCCGCCGTGCCACCCAGTCAAGGAAAAGGGGAGGAGTAGGGGTGGAAGAGGGGATTCTAGGTAAGACGCTAGTTAGGAATCATCTGATTGGTTAATCATGCATTAGCTAATGCGGGACCAGCCGCGGTTAATCATAAACATGTGATCCTCTCGAAATTAGTTTATAAATAAACTTCACTTAATGTGCTCCATTGACAAAAACACTTCAAGCATTTTAACATATAGTTGTCATATTGCGTAAAACTTGACACTAGCACTACACCAAGCTGTTGTTATCCAACATGAACTCACCTCATCAAAGTAGAAGAGAACCTTCCGTCCATCTACTTCATACCTCTTCAGCCCCACTCGCTTATCCAGCAAGAGCTGGGAACAAAATTATTAAGAAGCTTGATATTATGTAGTACTGTAAACAATTTCAACTTTATTCCAAAAGTTAACATGTAATAAAACAAAAGGTTAATCATTATTACATGAACAATACAGTACCTTTGTAATACATTTTCTGGCTAACTTGACGATTAATAAGCCTTCTGTAAATAAAACAAGCTATTATTTAACTAGGTATGTTAAAAAGAGCTTCAAATACTCTTTTTATTTATGTAAAAGTGGTTTAAACCAAGTCTACCAAACATCTGACTGGTTAGTTTGAGTTTCAGATCAGACTATTTAACACAAGAGCGAGTGCTAGCTGTTACGTTAACTAGAGAACACAATGCACATTACCACTGCACATTTATGCTCTTAACTCTCTAACTTCCCTCCGTCTTGTTCCCTCAAATGTACCTCATCGATTACATCACACAAGTGTCCAATACTGGCAGAACACCCGAGTGGGTTTGGATGGAATAACCTAAACCTGTGACCTCTTCAGAACTATGCTGTTATGACCTCACAATTGCATTGCATTCTGGGACATGTAGATTTTGTAGTGGACACATGAAGCCGACTCGCTCCCTCTGTCAAAATTGAGGGATCAAGGGTATACCTTCCATCGTTGTGGTATATCTTCCATCCAAGTGGAACGCACTTCAAAATAGTGCTAGGGATTCCCCCGAGGGAACAAGGGAAGGGAAGTTTGCAAGTCCATGTCAAAGTGGAGTGAAACACAGCCTTAGTATCGCTTACCCTTCCTCCCATTAAGCATTTCAAAATATCATATTTAGTTTGGGCCCAGTTAGCATTGTAACATAGTTTATCTTATGCCTGTGTGAGTGAGAAAGAGAAAGGTGGCGAGCACTCGGACACGGTTTATGAGAGGCCCAGTGTGAGCTGGCGCCACAAGCACAAATCTGAACATAAACACGCACATACAAACATACACAGTATGACTGTAGCTGCGAATAAATGACCAATAGTGATTTGATTTGTCCAAAATCCACAGCAGAGAGCAGAAAACGCCTTGCTTGTTAGCGATGCCAGAAGAAGAAAAAAAATCTAAAAAAAGCAACTTGTTGCTTCAGGGACCAAAGTTTGTTGTCGTAATTGCAACATTTATAGCCTTACGCGTTAATAACACTGCTGACTTCACCATTCATTGTAAAAAATATTGATTTTCACTGTGGAATATATGAGAAGCAAACATTCTTCCAAGCATGTCCTTCCCCTTACTATAAATTAAAACAATGAGACATGACGATGTAGGCAATCTCACTTCCCATAGCGAAACAAGGAATGTGAACAGCCGGGGTCGTGTAATAAACATGGAGCCAGCCAGAGGTGGCCGTGTAAAGCCAGCTTGTTACTGGCTAATGGCACTAATGAGACCCGTTCCACCACAGTGAGTTTCGGAGTCAGTTCGCGTTATATGGTCCCCAAGGTAGCATTGGTTTACAAGCATGGAGGACATGAGACCTGGGACCTATAACATGACTAATGAGGGACTATCATTTGACTGGGGACAACGAAAGTGACCTAAACCAACCTCCATTTATAAATACTATACCCCCAGCTGGAGAAGAAAATGGGGCTTTTTGACCCCCCCTAAAAGAATTCCTGTTCCAGGCTGCTGCTATGGATATTACAGGCCAATATGAATGAGTATTATTTTGTGTATGTTTATGTTTATATGTGTGTTCGTGAGAGAGTAAGAGACTGATAAATTCCACGCCTGCTTCCTTTGAAATAGCCTCCAGATGTAAACGCTGTCCATCTGCCAGTAGGACACATGCAGAGAGAAAGAGGGAAAGAGCAAGACACAGTGTCCTAATATAGAGACACATTGTCAGTCTTGCTTTCTACAATAATGTGATGTTCTAGAAGAGAGAACGCAAGAACAATAAAATAAAGCAATCTTACCCTCTCCAAACTCTCAACATCTGCACGGAAACCAGATAACAGAGGGACTTCTAGGACAGCCATGTTGGATGAACCAACGTGTAACCACCTGAGGGGGGAATGGTAGAGGGTAAAATAAGATCCAAAATCATTCTAAGAGTGTTCCATATTAAGAAAAGCGAAACAGAATCTACAAAATCCTTTAGTTTGTGTTCTTACCTTGTGCAGACCTCCAAAGTAACACGGTAGTCCAGGTGATCTTGGTGGCCTGCAGGGTCCTCGTCGTCCACAGGAGCCCTTCTTTTGCGAGTCAGCTCTGAGCGGTTGTCAGCACGGGAACGTGTGCGAGGAGACATGTGGCGTGAGGATGGCATGATGTGTTGCTCCTGCCTGGGTTCCTTAAGGTCAACTTTCAACTGAAAAGCTGGTTTGGCCACAGGATCGGGCACATTGTAGGATACATCAATCTGGAGGATGGAGAAAAGAATATGATCAGTACCCAGAGGTCAGAACACTATGGTTTTGTCTCACAATTTACATGGAAATGGAGTGCTGAGGTACCTATGACATTATCTGTTTGATTGGCAGCAGTTTGTTTGACAGGTCAACTACAAAAATAAGACTCAAATTCATGGCAGTCACATTTACAATTGCTACAAATACAAAATCCAGTTACTCGAAGGGAGGACCAAATCTTCCTTATGCAGATTTAGACTGCATGTGTTCAGGGTTATAATGCAAATTCACAAGGCTGACCAACCAAAATAAGTTTGGTTTGAAAGAAACGTTTGTTCTTTATTCACACTCGCTAGCCACTCCATTAGGTAAAACTTTCTAGTACTAAATGGGACAATTTTGCCTTCAGTTCTGCCTCAATTATTTCTCTTACAGATTCAGCAAGGCCTTGTTTTCAATTTTCAGTTCTCTAATTTTGGTGAGCCCATATGTATTGTAGCTTCAGTTTTCTGTCTTTAGCTGGCTTGAATGGTGCTCAGCGGGCTCTTCTTCTGCTGCTGTAGCTTATTTTCTTCAAGATTTTGATATGTGTTCAAAGATGATCTCCTGCAGACCTCACTTGTAATAATTGAGACGGTGTTCTGTCAGATCAAACCGGTCTGGTCATTCTTCTTTCACCTCTACCATCAACAAGGCATTCTGTCCATAGAGCTGCTGCTCCCTGAATGTTTTCTCTTTTTCAGTCTATTTTTTGTATGCCCTAGAGATGGGCGTGCAGGAAAATTCCAGTAGATCAGCAATTTTGGAAAAACTCAGACTACGGTTGGGTCGATAGACAATGTCATCGTCTATCACCGATGGCCAATAGACATCACAATGCTGAGCCGGCATTATAACGACACAGATCATTCTGAGTCCTGCGAAAAAAGTGATTGACAGGTGGTAATTTGTGTGTAACTTATCTTTATTTATTTATGATTTGGTTATGGGTAAGACAAAGACCATGCGGGTCAGGTAGTTGAAACATTAGGCTGCAAATAATTAATTTATTATTAATTAATTATTTTTTATAAGTAATTAATTCACCGCCACCTACAATGACATGACATCGTCCATGACATCGTACAATGCCAAATTGGTTGACATCGCCCAACCCTAACTCAGACCAGCCTGTCTGACACCAACAACTAAGCCACATTCAAAGTCACTTTTGTCGCCATTCTGATGCTCGGTTGGTCGGTCTGATTGGATATTTGTGTGAGGAACAAGCAGTTGAAGAGAAGTGGCAAGAGAGTGTAACCATACTTTATTTAACAATGGCAGTTGTAATTTTTTTGCCCAAAATAGTGCAACAATTTTTAGTATTCAGTGTAAGGAATTTTGCTATGAACTTTTTTTGTGGACACATAAAATATATAATTTTTCCTTCATTCAACCTGAGAACAGAACATTCTAGGTCAAGGTGCTGATGCGGTTCTGGTTGTTTTTGTGGCCTAGAATGAGTCTATTGTTTCTGAGGGAATCTTACCAAAAATGTGAATGTACCATCCTATCTAGGGGTAGATTACAGGAGAAAGAACATACCCCTGGCATTCAATTGCTTAAGTTTTACCAGATCCTTCCATTTTAAGGAAGGGAGGAATGTGAACATTAGTACAGAATTTCCCCTGGAAAGAGCGCTGGCTGTCGCCAAAGAGGGATTCACTTCTAGATGAGGAGGATGAAGAGAACAATCGTTTATCCATGGAGAGAATGTGGGATTGGGTTTGCCAGAAACCAACAGTACCTGCATTAGACAGCAGCCTTCTCCTTTAGCGCTGACAAACAGTCCTGTTGGAATGCTGGGTATCTGAACAAAGTGAGAGAGAATGCAATACTTATCAATCAGTATAACGGCGCAAGTATAAGCAAATACATTAACCGACTGGCCCCTGTCCAACATCCAAATTACACGCATTTAAACTGACACTGCTAATCACAAAATGGGGTGATGTGCCAAGCAGATGCTGAGAAGAGAGGCATATCAAGTTCAGGCCTTCGCTGAAAATACCTCTCCGACAGCAGAATGTCGAGCTGTCAATAGTGTTTGTGGAGGATTTTTACCACAGCTTTTTGTAGAATCTTCTTGTTGTCCCACTGAAGTTCAAAAGTTTCTTGGAAATCCAGATTAGTGGAAGCCAGAGATATAGTGAGATTTACTCCGCCAACATATGACAGGATTGCATATTCAGACAGAGCCTGCAATGCCACACAAGTGTCCTGTAGTTGAATAAAAAGAAAAGAGCCCAAGTTTAATACTATGCTTATACTATAATTACACTAGTGAACTACTTGGTGTAACTGCTACCCAGCATATTGTTAATGAAAGAGATGGATTGGTCATTTGAACTGAGATGGTTCAATCAAGTGTGTCAAGACAAAAATAAGTCAAATATAACTATAATCCATTTTTTCCATGATTTGCTGAAGACTAAACTGTAAGTCAGTGTAACAATACAATATATACAATACAAAAATGTTTTTAGAACAAGAATCATTTGAGGACATTAAAAAACTTAAACACAAAACACTTAGTTATTGTTATTGTAAATCTTTATACATAAGCATAATCCTTTAAACTTCTTGGCTTAACCCATTTGTCAACAATTTTTGAATCCTTTACATTTAAATAGATTTTAAGATAAAGACTCTTAATCTATTTTAATAAGCACAAGTGTGCCATTTCAGTTTTAAGTAATTATACACTGAAGGATGATGGAACATTATTTTTAAACATATTTTGATTTTCACAGAATTATTAAATTTTTAAGAATTAAAAAGAATTATTAAACATAAACTTTTTACTGAACGATGATGGAACATTACTGAATGAAGATGGAACATTATTATACAAATTTTGACGTTTTAATTTTCACAGAAGCATTAAAGTGACATTAAAATAGACCTTTAACTTTAATTTAATATGCATTATATTTTCTATTTTTATAAAAATAAAACTTTTTGATGCAGACACTTAAATATGACGTCTGGTCGGTACAAATGGTGCTTAATTATCATCTAAGAAATCAAATTATTGTTTTTTTATCTCATCTCTTGGCAGTTCGCTTAAATGTACATGAATAACAAGCCATTGAACATAGTAGTGTTGTCACAATACTGGAATTTGAAGTTTTGAAAACGTCCATTTCTCACGAACATGGAGCACTTTCTTAAACAGCTCTGATTTGCCATTGTGTTCATGTTTTTTTTTTTAATTTCAGTACCGATTGGTATCGAATTCCATTATCATGACAACCCTTGAACATAGTTGATTCATGTTCAACTATGAGCGTTTTATGGATAATGGAGAAATTGTATAAGCAGTAAAAAATTCATTGCATTGTGGAATTTCACACAGTTTAGCAAATAAGGTTGATTATACATAGACAAACAAAACATCTGCATAAAATTAATTCTATACGCACTACAAAATAAGTAGGTGTAGTATACAAACCTCGCATAACCCAAATATCTAGAAAACTAAGGGCTCAAATGCAAAACAGATTTGTTTTTCTTACCTGTGTTGAGGAAAAACCACCCAGGGCGTTCCTTTGTTGTGACAACCATTTAACTACAGGAAGAGCTGAAGCCACATCACCCAGAAGTGTGTAGGTGAGTAGACCATAAGCTGTCATCTCCACTTCGGCTGACACAACTAATAAAGCAGAACATAGTTTACTATCTTAAATACTGTTGGTTATCCAGTGGTCCTCAACCACCGGGCCGCGGACAGGTACTGGTACGTGGATCAATTGGTACCATGCCGCACAAGAAATCATTAATTATTTTGGTTTTATTTATTGTCTGAGTCTGAATGATCTGTTGTTTTGAAAGGTCTTTTATTTTGGAAAATGACCATATTCTCTCGTTACATCTCGGTCACTTGAGTGCCCAAATTTAACCCACAAGCAGCAAAATGAGTAGAAACAGACGTCTTTAGAAAGTTTCTTTGCTAAGGGGAAAAGGCCCAATGAAGGACCCGCAAACTGCCAAGGAATGGATCCGCAATCCATTTGTCAACAAATCAGGCGAATCCACCATGTCTGTGCAAAAAGATCAACTGCTGGAGATCCCAAAAGTTGGCCGCCCTTTAGGGGCTGTTTGATAGAGTTCATGCAAGTTTGTTATTTCCAATGGAGGTGCTCGCGCCTTCCAAACACACACAGTTGAATGAATACCAGGAGCACACCTCACATCATGTGTCAAAAACTGACCGATCAGCTTCAGCTTGTATGCAATATACACATTTCGGTAGACTAATTTTCTTAGACAAACAGAACACACAAACACTGCAGTGTTTTGTAATTTTCTTCATAAATAAAACTTGTATTAGAATGACAGCAATGTTTTGTCAGCTTGTCATTCTCTAAGAAAATGGTTAATGGTCGCCTAGCAAACTACCCCCACTACCCCCAAGCTTGACTACCAGTCCGCGGTGATAAAAAGGTTGTGGACCACTGGGTTAATCGATTGACTGATTGATTGACAGATACCTGACTGGGAGAGGCCATCGCTGAATCCCATAAACGTGTCCTCATCAGTTTCTGTCCTGCCAGTAAGACTCCAATGAGTGAAACCATCTGTAAGGATGCCAGAAAATTTAGTCAACAGCATGTTAACCATCAACTATCTTTTAATACATGTTGATGAAGTACCTTGGGTGATGGCCATGTGATTAAGTCGCCGCAGAGCCAGTGGAGCATAAGGACTGCGAAGTAAAGTGAGTGCATATGCTGACAGAGCTGTTGTATACGGGTCATCAGCAGAGTAAGTGTTGCTCTCCAAAAATGCCTTCGCTTTAGCCACAGCAACATTCTCCTCCTGAATAAAAGCACCATTTAGATTAATCCATTAGCTGAGAAGAAAGATCTGAGCATACTTGTTATGGTGTACGCAATGACCTCAAGATTTGGCATATTTAACAGGTGTTTCTTGAGCTGAACTTACAAATACCCTCAGTACAAATCCTTTCCAATCCTTCAGCTTTTTCATTCTAAGAAACATACAACTTATGTGCTAATGATCTTTCATCTGTTGAGCATCAGCGGACTGACTTTTATCTGTACCATATGTCCTTTTTCTCATGGAACCTGGACGCTAGCCCTGAGCAGCCATGCACGCTAATCTGGCCGGTATTCTTTTCATCAAGTTGATTTGAGAGAAGCGGATCTTCTGAAATGTCTCATTTTATCTGTAGTTCGAAGGCTACGATGCTACACAATACCAAAGTGACACATCAGAGGGCAGGTGGGAAAAACCAACCAGGCCAACTTGAGTGAGAACTTGTGCTGAGCTGTTTTGTTACGTCAGATTGTACAAATGACTGCAGCGATTCAAATCAGAGCTGTCAAACAATTATACTTTTAACTTCATCCTGCCGATCTCATCAGGTCCAGTCGGTTTGAATTAAAACTTAAACTTGCATGCTAGCATGAACTTTTCCAACCTTAATATATCTAGGGCAATTTTAAAGGGTTTGATGTACAACAATGTTACATTTACCTGATTATGTACATTGCAAGAAATTGCAACATGGTCTTCATATGCCTTTAATGGAATTGTCAAATCTTGTTTAATTTTGGAGAAAGGAATGTATGCAGGGAGAAAATTTCAAAAGAATTCCATTGTCTCTGCATGTTCTTATCATAAATCTTTACATTTAGACAGCAGGCTTCCATATTAGATTACCTATCACAAGGCTGAAAGAAATACTGTTGATTCCCTGCCAGGACATCCATCATCTTAAGAAGCAGCAATGCCCTCTTAACACGAATCCCGGAAATTTGCACAAAAAGAGTTGTCTAAAAGACCTAACTGAGAGGCAGTTTAATGGGACACAGCATAAACAAAATGTGGGAGATCTCTCACCTCTGTTGTAATCCCAGTTTCCATAAGAGCCACCACCACATACGCAGTCAAGGAGATCTTTCCATGAATCCCACCCTTAAAAGGAATTGGACAGAGCAACCTTCACCAGAGTGATGACAAATAACACCTCTATCCCAGCTTCCTCAGTTTGATGAGAGCTTGTAAACCTCAAAAGCTCTTGGCTTAAATAAGCAATGTTCTAAACTGTTTTTGAAATGGTTCTTTCAGGATTTATAGGAAGCATTTGAAACAAGCGTAAACATTTCTTTGACTAAGCTATTTCCTTTGTGTCTTGGATAAACTTCTACCATATAGAATTCCTAGTTCAATCAAATCTCAGATATACTGCATAAGATCAAGGATTATCCATCCATTTATGTACCGTACCTGAAGGTCTTTGTTGAGTATTCGGCCCATTGCTGGGAATGATCCTTCATCCTTTTGATTGGATATCAGCCAGGATTTAGCAGCACGCAGTTCCTCGGGATCAATAAAGATGAAACCCCGTGACTGGGCAAATGATTTCAGTACGAATGCTGTCAACCTAGAAGTCCAAGAGGTAACATGTACCAACACTGACCACTTGAGTAAATTGTAGGCAACTTGAAAAGAATTCTGAAATGTTTTTCAGAAGGTATAGCAATTGACACTGTCAAACAAACTTAAACTTTTGCTCTGGAAGTCAATGTAGAAACATGTATAAATATGGCGAACAAAGGAGATTTTCTTGGAGAATGTGAAATCAGGTATGTTCCTGCATGCAAGAGTATTCAAAGTATGAAACTACATAGATAAACTGAAACATCACAGCAAGGGTGAACCTTGACAGATTTTAGAAACAGCTAATTGAAATGCTGAGTGACTTTGCCTTGTAAATGTTTTCACCTCTGTGAGTCAACTGAACCAGTGCTCTAAAAACATGCAAACCATGTGCTGATTTGTTTTAACTGCAACATGGTATGTCATGACGGCATTCCTGAAAGAAGCCAGATGATGATACAAGTGACTTCACTTAAAATAAAAGGCCAATAAATAAACTATAAGGGAGTTTTTCCACAACATAAGTTGTAAGAATGTCAAAACAAACACCTAAACAACAGAGTCCTTGCAGACCTGGCCTTGAATGTTATATTCCTCAAGAGAGGTCATAAGATTGGAGCATTAAGCCTGTAAGAATTGTTATAATGTTAGGTAATACTTTCAAAATTTAACTGCCTGGCCCAAGAGGAACGTTTCTAGAAAGTGTTTGGATGACAAAAAGAGGAAACAAAGTGAAAGGGACACTGTGGTTCTACTAGTTAGGCTTGCATTTAGACATTTAGTAAGAAGGTTGCAAGGTGTATTTCTTACAATATGACGCTTGTAAGAAGTCGCCTTACCTAATGCTGTGGAATGCTTGGAAATCTCTGCCAGGATTCCCTAAATGATCCTAAAACATCTGTGGTAAACCACTCCAAGCATGCAAAAACAAACTAAAACTAACCTTAAGTATATTGGTTTGCATGTGGTTTTAAGGCACCAAAATTGTTGACAACAGAACTTGGATTGCATTAAACTGGGTTCCTTTCTCTCCAATAGCAATAACTGTTGACCTTATCAGCCTATCACTCTCAGCATATAGAAAAGATTAGCCTGTTTATTTAATACTTATTTATAAGTGATCCTTCGGAATTCATTTGAAAAAACATTTTTAGGTGAACTACTATTTTACACCTTTAAATTTTGCAGCAACCTTACAGGAGTTTGGAAGATTGCTGGGGGTTACTGAGGGATGCAGAGTAGATTACTGCCGCATGTGGCTCACATTGGTTCCAGACATACTGATGCCAGTGAGTGATGCCAGAAGATGGGTTGCCAGTTCTGGGTGAAAGCCTAAACATCTTTTCTCCACTTTTGAAAACATCCTCACAGATTACAAAAGTCTGCTAAAGCTGCACCTTCCTTCCAGGCATTTACAAATAAAAGTTTCCACTGTGTTCCAGGACGTTAGCTGCTCTTTCCACTGAAATAGATTAGATTTGAAAGCCTTGGCATTACTCAGGCACCAAGGTGCTGATGGGAACATTAAATACTTGCTGCACCATTATAGCCAATCTTTTCATTAGGAACCACAATTTCCTGTCCTATCATTCAGCCCAAGCTGGGACATATTAGCTCAACTCTGGAGCTGCTGTTCGCCTGGCAATAAATGATCTGTGCTAATAACTGATACTGGACCAGAAACAAAGTAGGGTTGTTTTGGACTTATAAACATTCTCAGACAAATATACAATCTTTGACATCCCTACTGGACAATGTCCCACTAGCTTTAAAATGGAAGTCCCCACTAAGTACACTGCTTCATGTAGTAATCTCAGTGGGGCACAAAGTTTGCAGATTCATTCTTACCTTTCACAAATTTCTCATTCAAGTATTTTCTCCACTCATGTGTCAACAAAGCATCAATGTTGCCAGGAACATCATGGCATAAGGTACAGGGTGTATTCTGAGTAATTTACATAAGACAAACATTACCCTTCTGACTAGTAAAATACTTTTCTGGATGACTAGTTCTCCAATTAAAATCAGTACTTGTGCAAGTTTATACAGGAATAAGGGGTGACAGGCATCATATATGTGTCCTAATTTTTGTGACTCCATTAGCCAAGGCTAACTTCATTTTCCAGTAACTCGTGCTCCAGTGTCCAACGGCATGGCGGGCAATGTAGTGGGGGGTAGGGGCTGTTGACCTCACAGAGGGCATACTTAATGATGTCTGTTCTGGACCACGGGAAGAAATCCCCCAAAACAACCAATAAATCTGTACTCCAGTGACTGGAGTCAAGGAGCTTATTAGTAGTTTGTTAATAAGACTCAAGGGTACAGTCAGTTTGACATTTTACAACCCACTGCACTATTAAAAGTCAGGCAACCATGCTTAAATGAATCACTTAAATTTTTGTGTTCAGCATATACACAACTTGAGCATATATACAACCTGAGCACTAGCTTATAATAAATCGGAGTAAATTGGTGCGTCAATATATGATGATATTTTGGAAAATAAATAATCTAATAGGGAATGTTTGTGAAGTTCACCTTACTCTGACTGGAGATGGGGGTTAAACAAAGGACATACTAGAACCAAAAATATGGCTTACACTATTGTAATTAAAGCCAACCTCTAAGCAGACATGGCGTGTACAGACTTCACACATTAGAAGCTTACCACATGCTTCCGGAGGAATCTCTTTCCCCAAAGGCACTGTAGGAACCATCCTGCCTCTTGTATGTCAGTTGCCTCTGATAACCTGCCAGGTACATTGAAAGACCCAAAGGCATTGTTTGCACTGCGTTCACACCACTTTAAAATAATTCCTCAGAAGATTATTAATCAAGAAGACATATTTAAAGTCAATGACATGTTCTGTCTTGTACCTTGAAGTAGGTAGTCTGTAGCCTCTGCCTCCACCTCTAGGCTAAGCTGATGGGTTTTCTGAAGGTACTTGAGCACAAAGACATTGGGAGCAAAGTGGATCATGTTCTGCTCCCCACAACCAAAGGGGAGTCTTAGAAGCTTATCAAGGTTATTGAGGGTGGGCCCCATAACATCACCTGGGGCACAGAAGATAATCAACGTGTGAAGTACTACAACATTCTGTCAGACTACACAATTGATTTATCCTCACCAATCATGGCAGCGGTGGCTCTCTCTGAGCCTGGCACCACATTGTGTGGGACTCCCAGAGTGAAGGCCTCATTGTGGTTCTCATCTGCATCTTCTTTGCGCCAGATCCTGAACTCACCTATGGAACCCCAGCCAGTGGAGAAACCGATATGACGCACCTGACTAGTGAGTGGTCCAGCCAATTGCAGAATCGTGGTCTCACTGGAT
This sequence comes from Danio aesculapii, assembly GCF_903798145.1. Taxonomy (NCBI): domain Eukaryota; kingdom Metazoa; phylum Chordata; class Actinopteri; order Cypriniformes; family Danionidae; genus Danio; species Danio aesculapii. The sequence continues at coordinate 21,695,504 of NC_079456.1, read as the reverse complement.
GGCTCTAGGCCATGTCCCACCTATCACAGGAAATAAAAACAATCTTGTTGGTTGTCAATCTTTCTTTTGTGAGGGAGGTTCTGGGTGCTTTGGGTACTGGGAGACCAGCTAAACACTAAATCCAAACAGAGAAGCAATGGTGTTTTGTGTTTGTGTGTGCAGCCTGTGAAAATCAAAGCCAAGATTTGTATTTTTTAGAAACACCCTTTCAAAATGATGAACTGATCTGTGCATGACATGGTGGAGAAATGTATGTGCTCATCCAGAGAAACCCAAACAAGCATGAGTACACTTTAATTTAATAGTAACAACATGGAAACCAATTAAGTTCTACTCAAAAAGCAGTTTGATGAATACTGCATTTAACAAGCACAGGGGGCTCATAAAAACAATTGCCAAGTCTTGGCAAAAGCTACCCACATCACCTTAAGCCTACATAGACCGAGTTTGGAATCTCCCATAAACAGACTGGCTCCTTGTTGACAATAATTTGTCATTAAATATTCTATATTCTACATTAAATATGACAACCTAAAATGGAACATGACTCACTATGCTATAATGAAAATAGGTCACTATCAAAAGCAAATGCTGTTCCAGCTATTTAAAAGGAAGCAGTAGCTTCAGATTTAGATGTGAATCTTTCTGTACCAACTCCATAAATCATATTGCAATCATATTGACTAGTACAATATGACTTCAATTGTAAGCAGCATTAGGGAGTAAGCCCTGAAAATATTACTTTTACAGTTCACCTATATCTTCTCTCACTAGTCAGGACATTAGTATGCACGTTTACTATGGGCAGTACAATGTACTGCCATTAGAGTCAGTAGTGCAGCATATACTTTTGCTGTTAATTGGGGATGAGAGAGCTCTAAAATAACTTAATTTGGGGCAGCACGGTGGCGCAGTGGGTAGCACAATTGCCTTACAGCAAGAATGTTGCTGGTTTGAGCCCCGGCTGGGTCAGTTGGCATTTCTCCCCGTTTTTGCATGGGTTTCCACGGGGTGCTCTGGTTTCCCCCACAGTCCAAAGACATGTGGTTTCACAGGTGAATTGGATACGCTAAATTGGCCGTAGTGTATGTGAGTGTGTGCTAGTGTATGGGTGTTTCCCAGTGTTGGGTTGCAGCTGGAAGGGCATCCGCTGCGTAAAACATGTGCTGGATAAGTTGGAGGTTCATTCCGCTTTTGCGACCCCTGATTAATAAAGGGAATAAGCCGAAAAAAAACAAATGAATAACTTAATTTGTGTTCTGAAGAATGAAGTTCTCAGCAGTTTTAATTTTCATTTTTGAGCAAACTAAGCCTTTAAGCATCACTGCCAACATGATCTGAACATAATCTACCCCAGTTATAACAGTGACCCCTGGTGGTTATTTAAATCTGCTTATAACTATGAATAAATTCCCATATGTCACATCCTCAACTGCCATCTACAGCATATTGTAGCAAAAACTATATCCCCTAATGTTTATAAAAGGTCTAAATTACCTGCACTCCCCCTCCTCTCCAACTGATCCAAAAGCTTCGGAACTCATCCCAGGACAGGATTCCTGGTGTTGGGGTGCTAACTACAGGTTCCCCCATCTTTCCCCGTGAGATCCAGGATCGCGAGTTTTGCCGCCCGCCCAGCACAATCTCCACCATTTCAGTGCTGTCATGTGCGCTAGGTGAGAGGGCAATATGGGCATCATTATGACTTTTGATGGCCACTTGGACATGCGTGACTTTGGCTGGCTTCTTCACATATTGATACTCGTATTTGTTGGGTGTGGAGATGTGGATTCGTTCTGTGAAATGTGAAGGGAGAAATTTGTCATGACTTGGCTCAGTTTGAACATAGTAGAAAATAAAGAACAGGAAAAAAACCCTTGATTACCATTCGGACAGAAAAAAACGCTGTAGGTGTACTCTCTGGGCAAACCTTCAGGCTATGGAAAAGCAGGAAGAGAGGGATGTTTAAGCAAACATGCAACCCAAACTAACTAAACAAACTAATGGAATGTTTACACTGCAATGATCTACTAAAAAATGAGAACATTTCTCTTTGCACTTGAAAAAGCTTACATACAGAAATGAACACAAAAAATCCCTGATCAAAAATGAATAATAATAATAATAAATAATAATAATAAGCTTTATTATGCATGCCAGACCATAAAGGCTCAGTAAATCAATCTGAAAATTCAAAATGTGTCAGAATGGTTATATAATCTTTATTAATACACCTATTTAAGACATAATATATAATGACAATAAGATTCAAGATCCCCACCTCTACCAGCACACTCCTGCGCACATAATCCATGCCCACAGGGCTTCTGTCTTCCTGTTCCTCACCCGCTTTGCTTGCTTTGCTGGATTGTAGCCCATCAGAGCAGCAACTTGGCTCACTGTAGGCCACAGCGCGAGCTGCCATAGAAGCAAATATGGAAGATGACAAAGATCACAACTCAATGATGCTGAAAATGCTTTATTTGCATTGTGGGTGCTCTGATGGGAGACTTCTGGCAGCATGCGTTCTCCTTTTATATCAAACAATGTAATGTCTTCAGAGATCATGATGGCCTTGGGATAATAGGATGCACACATGTTTTTGCAGCAGAATGGCTGCTTGCCAGCAAAGCCCTTTTGTATGTGTTTAGTGAGAAGGAAGGACTTGGAGCCAGGGGGACTAGGACAGAGCCATGGGGGGCCCATTGGCCAGCACTGACCTGCACATTTCTTTGACATGCATGGAAAAGACCCATATCCTCTATTGATGTATGTGCTTTTCCTTGTCTGATAGCCCAAAAAAGAACATGATTTTGTCCTGCATGAGTCAATACTTAAAGGTCAGGGACAAGGTTTTTATTTGCCATCGTTGCTGAAATGGCACTACATCTAAGGAAGTGCAGGTTGAGACAAAGTCATAGAGTCAAAATAAGTGGCAACAGTTGATTAATATTACCCAAGAATGCTTGCAATATCCTGAAAAAATAAACCCTTAGTAAACAACAGTGAGAATAAATACAAGATTCTTGTGAAACATCTAGCAAACACAAGATTTATAGTTCCAGATAAGTCTGACTGAATTTGATCCTGATCCAAAAACATGGTCGGAGTGTTTAAATAAGTAAGCATCCAGCATATAATACAACTCCTTTTATACTTTTTTTTCCCAAGATACACCTCAGTTTTTTTTCTAATTTAGTATGTTATTTCTTCAAAGTTGTTGGTTTTCTCAAACTTTTATAATGGCCATTTTTGATTATTAAAACTGATTTTCATCAAAAGAGAAGGAATGTTTTGTATTTTCAATGAAAATGAAAGGAGGCAGTTATGTTATGGGCTCCATTTTGTTAAAAATATGCATACAGTGAAGATGACGCTTGTATAAATATGCAGCTACACGACGCCTCAACATTTTTGGTGTCTGTTAAGTTGCTAATATCAAAATAAAAATAGACGGTTCCTTATGTTTTCATTTTATTGTTTAGATAGTGAAACAATGTAGCCAGGGTGATGTGAATGAGGTTATAAAGTACACTATTCCGTTTGAAGATTTACCTGGCTTGTCCTCAGGAGTTTGTTTTCCATATCAAACTTTCGAAGTCTGAACTTACAAGGAGAGAATGCAAGACTGAACTTTGTGTAGGCTACTTAATATTGAGGAAAAAGCCCTAATCAGATAGGCGAATGTCTGCAGCCCTGACTCTGTTTTCAGATGTCTCCGTTTTCACCCCATCCACACTAACACGGAGCAGCAGCGTTTTAAAAGGAAAGCGTCTCTTCAGCATTTTCAAAAAGCTCGAAAACTCCGGCGTAGTGTGGAAGGTGTAACCTTAGCGAAACTTATGCGTTTTTTACAACTAAAACATATTAGTGTAAACAGGGCCTAAGTATTTAATGCACTAACCTGTGATGTTGGCAGACACCAGTTCAGAAAATAGCAGTACTATAAAAGTGGGCGTGGCCTCCCCAGGTGCCACACACTTTTTCCGGGTAAGATGATGCTTCCCTGGGTGACCCACAAACTTGATCCCTTTGGGCACTGACACTTTCACATGGACCTGTGGAGAACGAGCATAAAAATAATTCATGAAGCGTCTCCATATGCACAAACACATGCTCTCCACATTATCAAACTTATACAGCATGAACTCCCAAGGGTTCTCAAAAGATTCTGGGGAATTTCTGAGGTGCATTGCACATTTTCCATGCTGCCTAACTCGTGGCCTCCCATCGTTCCTTAAGGATTTAACTTTAAACAACTCAGAATCAAAACTGCTGCAAATCTAGTGTCTGCGCATACATAGTCAAAATTAAGCTGATACTAAATAATGTTTTATACCACATGATATGATGGCAAACTGCTATCATTGTTGTAATTGGTGCTTGTCAATGCAAAACCTGTAGTCACTATACTAAAGCGGTGATAACTTGTTAAAGAGAGGTTGTTAGCATGTTGCTTTAAAGTTGCTAAGGTGTTTTGGGTGAGAATTTATGTGCTCAAATTCTTTATGATAACAGTGTTCTCTTTAGAATTTTTGAAATGCTGCGCACACAACCTCCACACATGTAGGCAGGTAGTTGTATACTGTGAGCGGGACTTTAGTTTGTTCACCACGGACAATGCTGTATGGCAGAGTGAAGTCGATGAAGAAGGGCTTAAATGTACGCAGTTCTGCAGTCCGAGCCAAGCCCAGACCCTTTTCGGCAGAAAGACCAATAGCCTCAGTCACCCATGTGGTGATGGAATCAGGGATGTCCACATGTAGTTCAGCTTCTCCATTAAGACTGCTGTTGGTGAGAAGAATTTACAATTTTATTTATGTACTTTCCATATAAGGGATCACCAAACATGCTCTTTTAAGGCGGGCATACACAGTGTGATTTTTACTGTCATATGCAATTTTCTCCCAATGGGATTAGTCGTGCAGACAACCTTGATGTTATTATGGTCATTGTTTCTACTGTGGGAGAGGAACTTGTGAGCTCATGAGCTCCCCATTATAAATATGTCAAAAATATTCAGGATCTGTCAGTTTAATTTCAAGAGGTGTGTTTTGTTGGACAAGCCAATTTGTTGATCTATCTGAAGTTGACCAATCAGAAGGATAAACTCGCTGAATAGCAAGTGCTGTAAAATGTGTCCTGCAAGACAAGATTGTCAGAGATGATAGTTTACAGCGAACTAAGTTTTAAAATTCAAACCAATAGTCAACAGGCATCCTGGTTTCCCAGTGCTGAAAAAGAACATGTATTTATGGCAAACATTCATGGCTTATATCATTATTATGGCCTGTTTCTATTGAGTGGTATGGTTCGGTACACTTTTATAACCGTTTCCACTGTCAAAAGGTACCAAAAAGCGAACCGTAACATACCACTTTTTGGGTACCCTTTAGAAAGGTACCAAAAGGCAGAGCGAAAAAAAGGTACCAAAAGACAGAACTAGACGCGCATCTGAACGCTAATGGTTTACAGAAAAGCGCATGCACAAGCCAGGAGAATGTAAACATGTAAAGAATGTAAACAAAGGAAGCGCTGTTTTTAAATACATAGCTGAAACATTACATTGTAATACTATATACATATAATAATGAGTCATGGTCGACCCGAGCTTAAACAAACCTTGTCGTTGTCTTGATGAACAGCCACAAAGCCACGAAAAACAAAATCTGCCGTGTCCTATTGTTGTTTTTCGAGGCCATCTAAAAGCACGAGCAGTTTCACTTTCTCCACTTTCGCCATGTTTAACTATTACCATCACCTTTTGGACTATTATGAACTCTGAATGACGGAATTACTTTCTAACAAGAGGTTACATGTGCTGGTGAAGATTAAAGATACAAATGAGAGGTTTGCATTGACTATAGGCTGTATGTTGCACATTGTTTTTAAACTCAAATAAGGACTAAATGTGTGTTGTGTGTAGTTTTTCTGTAATTGGTAACAAATCGGAGACTGTAAGGGTCTGTATGTGTTCATAAATGTTGCATTTATTTATTTTATATAATTGCAGAATCACGTAAACACACTTGTGATGTGTGCATGGACATATGATTTTTCAACCATCAGAATTTTCACCGCGTATTCCCGCCTTTAGATCTACTGTCCTACAGATTTCAGTCACAACCCTGCTCCACAACACCTGTCTGCAATTATCATGCAACCCTTGATTAGCAAGTTCAGGTGTGTTTAATTGGGGTTGGAGCTGAAATCTTCAGAAGAAGGGTTAGTGATCCCTGCTCTATATACATACCCTTTAAAAGTTTTGGGTTAGCATAATTTTTATTGTTATTTATCCAGTCGATTAAAGCAAAGGAATATTTTACTACCTGACATTAAAGCAATGCCATATCCATGTTTCTGGAAAGAATGTACGTCTGCGGTTCTCTGCCCTGAAAAACACACACTGACATAAGAAACAATTCCCTTACTGAAGTTAGCCATAATTGCCTGTAAAATTAACCTTAAAATTTAGACACTGTGAGCATGTGTACCGTGTGCCAGATCTGGGGTGCATAGCTGCCACCAGGGTAGAGCTGTGTGGTTGAAACGCAGGTACGGCCTCATCTGTGTACATCCCTCCACTCTGTCTGTGATTGAGACTCACCATGTCTGTCATCACGACCAGGCCTGTCTCCTACAACACAGGTACATAAGCATATTACAATTTGAACTTGTTCACTTTCCTTCGGCTTCCCTTTTCATCTGTGGTCTTCACAGTGGAATGAACCGCTGTTTACTACTTATTACTTATATGTTTTACCAACAGATGCCTTTCCAGCCATAACCCAGAATTGAGAGTACAAACCTCAGTGTTGGGAAACACCCCCACACTCTTCCATTCAAACACTGTGGTCAATTTCATTCAATCATTCATTTTCCTTTAGCTTAGTCCCTTTATTCATCAGGGGTCACCACAGCGGATGCCCTTCCAGCTGCAACCCTTTACTGGAAAACATTCATGCACACTCATTCACTACGGCCAATTTAGTTTATTCAATTCACCTATGCCGCATGTCTTTGGGCTGTGAGGGAAACCTGAGCACCCAGAGGAAACCAGCATGAACACAAGGATAACATGCAAACTCCACACAGAAAGACCTCCTGGTCCAGCCGGGACCTTAACCAGCGACCTTCTAATGCTGCTTTCACACTAGAGTTTGAGCATGCGAAATTCTGTTTGTACATCTCTTTGAAAAGTGGTGAGATAAAACAAGATGATTAGACATTGAAAAAAGAGTGCGATCGGTCCAAATTTGACAGTTCTGTACAGAGAGGTCATGTTTTGATCTTCAATTGGTCTCATGCAATCACATGATGCGATTTCGCAGGTCACCAAGCTTGAACTGTAACATAGCGAACTGTGAAACTTGTCGTACAAGCTTGCCTTTCTGGTCTTTCGCATTCATATGAATGAAAGCCTATGGGGCGAAAAGTGCAGTGTGACCGCGGCTTTACTGTGAGTGCTAACAACTTAGCCACCATCCTGTCTGTAAACAATAAGTTTATATTCTGTGGAGATATGGATAAAGTCATGTCCTTACCGTAAAAGCAAAACGGGCATCTTTAGTGATGTCCCAGTGCCATGGAAAGACAGAGGAACGTCGCCTTCGTGAAGACAAGCCGGGCCACCAAAAATGTCCCTCATCTTTGGGTACCCCAAAGGCATCAGATACATCAAACTCAGCCAGATCCTTAAACACCTGGAAACCCTCAAACTGTTTAATCAACTTTACAGCTATTTGCAGGATATATGACGGTTCAAATGAGGACTAACCTTTTCAGGTGTGAGCTGAAAGCCTGGTTTGAGAAGGTACATGCTTTTGTCCACAGAAGCTACACATACACATGAGCCAATCTCTGCTCTAACCTTTAGACTGATGGGACTGCCTGGCATCGACTCATTTGTGGACAAAGACACAGAGATCTGAAGACAAGATGGTTTGTTAAACAAATAGAAGACAAAACTTTCATTTTATGGTGAATTGTCAGGATTGGCAATTGGTGAGGTGAAATTATTCAACCTCATTTTCGAAGCGGGACTGCACTGGAAGTTGCAGACTGTCAGTCACTCCCTCTCCATTTTCCCGAACATAGTAGACTAGTAGGCGACTGAGAGGGGCCATGGGGGGAGTCACATTGAAATGCAGAACTGACATGCAGCTGTCCATTTCAGCCTGAGAAGAGGACACACCAGAGTCTGGGCAGACAGAGGACATAGAGATGTACATACAAAAATGGGGATGAAAAAGGTGGAAGAATAGTGTCTTTATGAGCTAAAAGTAAACTATTGCAATTCAGGAGTTTCTGAGATTTTTTTATGTGTGCTATAAATAACTTAAGTTTATCTATTAGGCACGAAACCCACAGTTGAAACATGCCCATGAACAAAGGTGTACTGCAGTTATTGCAATAAAACTGACCTGAGTCTTGTTGGGGTTTGGCAGTTGTGTGAATGTTTGTGTCAAAGGTTATGGTAGCTCTCTTTTCACGATGAGCCGTGCTGTTCGTATGCCTCTGACCTGACTGCACGATATTCCCACGGGAAGCAATCTCATAGTGCAAGGTGAAGTTGCAAGGACAGGTGGACTTCAGGAAGATTTCTGCTTCTTGCCCAATCTAGACACAAATAGGTGGTTCCATGAATATGCTTGCCATATACTTTTATGGAAGCACCACTAATGATGTAGGCAATGGATCTTACCATTAGAGGAGCACTGGGACTTAGCAGCTGGATGTGGCATTTGCTAGGAGAATACCAGCTACTGATGGACAGATAGTTGGGGAGATACTGGTCTCCTGCAGCCTTGCCATCAATGGCAGTCACTTTTGACTGCAAGCGAAAATAAATCTGAATATTAGAAATGAAAGGCACTGGATGGTCTCCATTTGATTTGTACTTGGTGCTGCTAAAAGACTATTGGTGAATAGCTATACTAAAATTAACAATCATTTATCGGTCTCATATCAATCAATTACAAACAATACTGTGGTTGACAGACATCAGACCCCACAGATCTACAAAGACCAAAGTGTGGATCCTTAGTTATAACTCTGAAGACAGCCTTCTCACTCATCATATTAATCAAATGATAAGGTCAATAAAACTAGTTGCATAAATGTTAGACTGTGTCTCAGAAACTAATCTGAACAATTAGAAGTCTTATTTTCAACTTTACAATTTTAGATTAGTCCTAACAGTTTGTGCATCCCTTGACAGGTTTACTGCCACAGGCCGGAAAATCTAGTGTATACCTTAGAGCAACATTACAGAAAAGTACCTTAAATGAACATTGGTACTGCTCTCATGTATGACACTTTACAGGCTTTGAAACTACAACCTTTAAAGTTTGACCCAATTAAATTATCCCCTTAACAACTAGGTAGTTAACCCTGCTCCTGTAGAACTACAAGCTGAAGAGTCAGCTCCAAACCTGCTGCAACACATCTACAGCAGGTAACAAAGATGTTGGCAGTTAGAGGGATGTGTGTTGCAGCAAGGTTGGTACCAAAGTCTGCAGGATGTAAGATTGGCTACCCCTTCATTAATTTAAACTACACTCACAAGAATTTCCACTACATTTCCAAATCCCTCCCACTGACCTCCAGCCAGACGTACTGGGCAGCCGTGGGAATGGAGGGAATCTCGAAGGTGGCTTTGCCATTTTTTGAGACCAGTTCGCTGGTGTACACATTGTCCTTTGGAGTAAGTTCGGCCTTGACCCGCACATGCACTCCTTCCGCTGGGCTCCCATCTGGATAGGTGACCTCAATCTGGGGTCAGTGGTGAAAAGTAATCATTCCAAGTTAGAATTGACTAGTGAAATGACTAAACAGAAGCATTGTCTGTTTTCCAACAGAAGACTGATCCTCCTCTCACCATGCCCTTGTAGGGAAGACCAGGTTTAAACTGCTTGCGAGTATCTTTGGAGTACTTGATGTCAATGAGCTGCTTGTGGACAGGTGTTGAATCATCGAACATGGTCTGTTGCCCACCATCCACACTGTTTACTGTGACCCACATGTTCACTGCACCTCGGAAATGATCTGTAACTTCTATTGGCATCATGTCCTTCACACAGAGGCTGAAAGAAGTGGACCCTTTGATCTATGAAGAAGAAAAGAAAGTTGTTTCATAGAATTACTACTTTGTCTTTTGAAGAGCACAGTGTGACAGACCCTGCAGAAAAAAATAACTTAGGTCTTTAATGCTGCACAGATACTAGACTACCTTGCCCTTGGCTCAGATGACTAGAGCTGTGGCAAAAAACATTTGAGAAATCAATTCTTATATGAACTTACTGTCTACTCCATGAAGCCCAGGAGACTGGAAGCTGTCCTAAGTTCAGAATAGAGTGACCTTTGCAGCAGCAACACTACTACAGTGTGTCCTCCTCCTTGTCTACACTTTACAGTGGACTAACTACTTGACAATCTATAATGTGTAACAAGTGTGGGCTTTGGGTATTTTGAAATAGAGCCCTAGTAAACCGTGCTTGCTTGAGAAGCCAATTAACAAAACATATTTTATAATGCACTTACCTCCATTGATTTCACCACTGGGTGGCCTACTTCATGTCTGTAGTAGCCTACTCCATTAACAGTCATATTAACCATTAATTTGCCTGACACTGGTTTTCCAAAGGTGTACCTGGAAAAATGCAGGGTGAAGTAAAGTTAGAGTATAAAATTACTTGCTTAAGATGTAAAAACCCATTCTGTCTCATACCTTGCCTTGACTGTCACCTGTTCACAAGAATTGAGATCTCGAATATATGAAGGTGGAACAATGATGAGCTCAAACCTGGGCATAACTGGAAAAAAAAGACCAAACTGAAATCCATTAGTTTCTGTCCATATTACTCTAATTGAAAATAGCAGTTTTAAAGAGCCCCTATTATGGGTTTTTGAAAATGACCTCCCATTCAGTGTGTAACACAGCAAGTAAAGTGAAATATCCAGCTGATGTTTAAATCTGAAAGTTCAACGTGTTTAAAACTATTAATTCATCTATAAAAGAGTCAACTCATAGTGGTTTGAATGAATCACAGCTGTAATGAGTCTTTAGCCATGTCAATGTGACGTCGTTACGCAACTCAAGCCCCGCCCATTTGTTGCGTGCGCAGACCCGGGAAAATTTAAACCACCGGCCGTTTGCGTTTGACGAGCTCACAATCCACTGCCAATTGACGTTGTTATGGTCACCATCAGCTGTTCATACACATGTGCAGCGGTCAAGTTTCAAAATAGTTCAGCTTTTGCCACAAACACTGTAGAAACAAAAAGAAGAAGACCAGTGGCGGTTCTAGTTAAAATGGCACCCTGGGCGAACCCCAGGGTTCCCCCAGGTAAAATGGTTGCTTCCTTGTTTTCTCTAGGCTTGCAAATTGTGTATTTAATTGTGTTTTGTTACTTGTAACCGCTTGTACTTTATCTGGTTAACTCTTTATATTCTCATATTGTGTCTGATGCCACATTAAAAACGCGACGGGTGCCGTTTTGTTTACGGATCTAAATGCGTTTGACGAGCTCACAATCCACTGCCAATTGACGTTGTTATGGCCACCATCAGCTGTTTATACACATGTGCAGCGGTCAAGTTTCAAAATAGTTCAGCTTTTGCCACTGTGGGGATTAATACTGAATGTGTGTCATGGTTAAGAATGGAGCAATATGCTGGTGTTTAACTGCATTGCTTTAATGCTCTCTTGTATTGAGCTCACGCATATACTCTCTGCACTCTGACTACTTGAAAATTGTTGATAAGCCATGGTGGGCATTTCACTCTCTCTTGCACTGGGTCATCGGACCAATCAGCTCTGATTAGCATCGCGGTAGGGAGGGATTTGGGAACAACTATTATCAGCCTGTTTTTGGAGACCCCCCAAATTAAAATATGACCCTTTTTAATGCATAATAGGAGCTCTTTCATTAACAATAAAATTTGTCTTGATAATGTGACAAAAAGTCTATCCAAAAAAGCAAACTTTGTATGTACAATGAAAACATACAGTACAACACATACAAAACTCTTGTAACTCTCACTGTCTTGTTCAGAAAAACCTAAGCTCCTGAAAAATAAAGCATTTCTATTTATATATACATTTTACAGTATATATTAATAAATAAATGCTTACCGTACTTCTGCACTTCAAACGACTTGTTGTACGTGTGGCCTTGCATCTCGACAAAGACTAGCCATTCACCAAAAACTGGTTGGTCTGATAGTGGAAAGCTCATATTGACAATTCCTAATAGAGACAATAATCATTTTTAAAAATAACACACACACACATTTATATATATATATATATATATATATATATATATATATATATATATATATATATATATATATATATATATATATACACTGTACACACATCATAATGTTAAAATATATTATAACTCATAAAGACTGTCATAAAAGTTTAACAGTAAAGATGTAATGATTGAAACGAAATTACAAAATTTTAAAACTGATTACATTCATAGGAACATAATAGTGGCAGTCCTTACCACAACAAATCGACTTCAGATCTTTCCAATGGACTATGTGGGATCCTCTGGGGTCCTGGGTAAACAACATGGTAATCTTAAACAGTTTGTGGTACAAATAGTCACATTCTTGCTTATTTGTTTTGCTTAAATTTGGAGGCCACTTTACACTCGTAAAAAGGCAGCAAAGAATCAAGCTTAAGCAAACACATTTCAAATCCAGTGATGCTTTTAAACAAACTGACCTTGCCCTGACTCAAAGGGCCAACACTCCAGGAGCCCGTCAATCAAGCCAAAACTACACACACCCCAACTGACACTTCCTCCAGTGAGAGCCAGAGGCCGACAGTGCCAAACTAACATAAACATGAAACATCGCATACATAGCAAACATTTTTTTCTGGTCCCCTTTGGCCATGTGCACAGCTTTCAGAAGGATTTTCTGGAACTGAGCAATAGTATTTGCCCCAGAGACGCTTCAAAGACCAAGCACCATGTGGGAAAGAGATGGAAGCTAAGCACAGAGCAGTAGGGGGCAACGCCCCAGGAAGACTCTCTCTCTCTTTTATCTCCCCAGTCACCCGCTAGTGTCTGCTCCAGGGTCGAACCCAACACCAGCAGCCAGTTGTCAAGCTCTATAGCTGTGCAACATGGACCCTGCTGAGAAAGGAACACTTCAGCCATGCTTCCCAATCAGTGCAGTGTCCACCCCGTGGCCTCCACTTACCACAATGTATGCTTCGAGCTGTAAAACAAAACAAAAAACAGTTTAGAGGGATGCAGACGACACATAATTACACAGCAACAACTTTGCAAGCAGCCAACCATTAGCAGCCCAGGTTTTAATAAAGATAATGCCCACGTGAAAAAATATAGTAATTTACTGTAAATTCTGTAGTGTTTTTTGACCATACTACAGTAAAGTGTTTAATAGTGTATATATTATAGTATTTACAACACTGTTAATGAACTATACACTATACTACTGTATAGTGGACAGATAAACTGGAATAAATACCATAGTATACTTTAGTTTTTACTACAGTAAACTGGTGTATTGTAGTATAATGCAACATATAGTTGTAGAAAACTGCAGTGTTGGGTAAATTGTTTATATTAATATAGTTTTTATGTTACCATCGCAACTATAGAAGTACCACAACTAATTAATGACATTTTTTTATTATAGTATGGTAAAACACTGTAGTATTTACTATAAATTGCTTCTTTTTTTCATATGGGTGTCCACACACCATACTCTAGCTGGAGCTGCTTTTATAAAAAAAAGCTTTAAGGCTGATTTATACTTCTGTGTCGAGTGATTGGCTTGACCCACAGTGCCTGCCTTGCACGTAGTCGTGCATTTATACTTCTGCGCACTGTTTGTGTTGCTCTGCAATAACACTTTCGAAATGCTAGCAGTAGGTTTTTATGTTCCTCTGTGTCGCGTTTCTTCCCGGGTGTTTTGTTTTATCAGGACCCTACAAGTAGCTCAAACTTGCTCATTCAGAGGCGGGAACCAGCAGACGTGCAACAACTTTAACCAATATGTAAACACAAAACAAAAGTCTCCCATCTGGAGCTCCTTCATGGGACTCGACACTTGTAAACACTCGTGGCTCTCAGCACCGCCCACTCTCATCACCGGTACCAAGCCGACCAATCACAGAGCATGCGCTATGCGTTGTTGCGATGTGTGGTTACATTTTTTGAGAGGTGTGCTTGAGGTGACATCAGTCACACCAAAGGCTGTGCGAAAGTGCGAAGGCTGTGCCGATGCATATGTGTGTGCTTGACCCAGAAGTATAAATCAGCCTTTACTGTCTTGCGAAAGTGTTTATGGAACTAACATGTTTTTGTATGAACGCTATATTAATAAGCTACCTATTTTTAAGATTAGTTATTTAAAAAAAAATTATTCTACTAATAGGGCAATGCCCCTATTCTACATAGCAAAAATTTGCATTTTAACATCATTCTAGGACTTTACCTTTTCACTGGTTGGCTTTAGGTCTGGCGTGACCGCATACACATTTATAAGTACTAAAAAAAGAGAAGAAGAAGAAAAAAGCAGTAATGACTTCAAATTCTACTACTACTATTCTATTTTCTCAAATATATTTAAGTTTGAAATAACATGCTACTTTCGAAGATATACGATTATGAATTAGGGGTAATCAGACAAGTTTGTGAATGGTTACAATTTTGTCACAATATTTAAAGGGTCACGAAACACCAAAACACATTTTTTGAGATGTTGACAGTCATATGTGTCCCACGCTGCTAAAAACACTATTAGGACACATCTATTTCACAAAAAAGTTCAAATTGGTTGTTTTTGCATTATTTCAAGCAATTTCGTTCTTCCAGATTAAAAAGAAATTTTGAAGCTACATCACGGCGATGAGATCCTTGTGTAAATTCCAGCGTGGAGACTAAATGTCTGTACCAGCCAGTACAACTTGACGTCTTTAAGTTTTTATCATTAAATCATGACAAAGACTTGGTTCAAACCAATCAGCGTGCTCTATTGTGTGTGAGGTGCAACTTCCTTAATATGCTTGTTTACTTCAAAGACCTGTTTTTACCTGTTACAACGTTCAGACGGCAGAGAGATGCCACGTTGTGTTGCCAACCGTAATTAAAACAAGTAGAAGAAGAATTGTTTGGAGACATAGGTCGTAAGTGTTGCGTTTATAAATGAGCCTCAACGAAGGTTTTGTTTCCATTTCCCCGCTATGAGGGCACAGCTGGACTCACGTGGGGATTACAGTGGTCTGCTAACACGCGACAAAAATATGTTTGTAAGGAACATTTTTTTTTACCCGAGAGCTTGGTGAAATGATGAATGGTAAAATGCGGATTTGCTACTCGTCTTCTTTTTTTTTTTATATTTTTTTTTTGGGGGGGGGTTCACCATTAATTGAGATAGGAAAGTGGAGATTTCAGACAGGAAAGTATTAGGCACAGAGAAGAGGGAAGCGTTGACAAAGGACCTCGAGCCGGGAATCAAACTCAGGTCGTCGTGCTATATGTCCGCGCACTTAACCACTAGGCTATTATCTGCTTTTTAAAAATGACACAGTTCCAGCTGGTGTTGATTGTCCTGTCTCTATGGATTTGGTAAATGTGCGATCAATGTTCTTTGTTTATGTTTATTCACAGGCAAAGTTAGTTAGTATCATCAGCAGTACCCTTTCAGTTTTTAGCTGTGCTTTCATCGTGGGGAAATGGAAACAAGACCTTTATAAATGCTACATTGACGACCCATGTCTCCGAACAATTTTTCTTTTTCCACTTGTTTTAATTACGGTTGGCAACACAACGTGGCGTCTCTCTGCCGTCTGAACATTGTAACAGGTAAAAACAGTCTTCGAAGCTATGTCATGCATATTAATGAAGTTGCATCTCATTCACAATAGATCACGCTGATTGGTTCGAACCAAGTCTTTCTCATTAATTAATGATGACAACTCAATGACATCACTATGTTCCCGCCGATACAGAAATCAAATCTCCACACTAGAATTTACACAATGATCTCATTGCTGTGACGTAGCTTCAAAATTTCTTTTCAAGCCGGAAGAACGAATTTGCTCTAAACAACAAATTTTCTCTCTTTTTTTTTGTGAAATATGTGTCCTAATAGTGTTTCTAGCAACGTGGGACACATATATGACTGTAAGCATCTCAAAATATGTGTTTTGGTGTTTCGTGACCCTTTAAAAACATGCTAACTAACTTTGCGTAAATTTCAAAGTTGTAATATGTAGTCAACTGTTCAGCATGTTTAGCGCTGATTAATAAACACATAAATTATTTTTCAGGGTTATTAGGAAGTTCATAAAATGCACAGTAGGCCAACAATCTACAGCCAAAATATAACAGAGACATCATTAGCATAAAACAGAGATGATTAGCATTATCATCATCAGTAAGCCATTCCTGTTTGGAGAAAAGAGAGAGACCTTTCTGTTGGGGCTTATAGACTGGTTTGTCAGTCTGGATGAAAACTGTTGTGCCTTTGCTGTCTATCGTCACAGTGGTGTGGTTGTGGAAGATGTAGCCGCCCTCATTGAGCTGGCGGTTCCCCCAAACTTTCAGATGTGCCTGGCCTCTTAGATCTGATGGCACCTGGGAACATAGTGGTTATTAGTCATGGGAGTCCCTTCAAGCCGATATTTATGACCCTGGACCACAAAACCAGTCGTATGTTGCATGGGTATATCGTGGTAAAAGACAGACATACATTGTATGGGTCAAAAATCTATATATTTTTTCTTTTATGCCAAAAAATCATTAGATTTAAGATTTTCTAACAGATGTTTTTCTACTAAGTACTCTCCTATCAAAACCATATATTAATGGAAAGCATATTTATTCAGCTTTCAGATGATTAATAATTAAATTTTTGAAAAATAGACACTTATGTTTTGTGGTCGATGGTCATAATTTATGAATGTTTACAGTGGGCTACAATGGGCTGTTGACATGATTGGCTCACCTTTATTTTAATGGTGCCTTTATCTGAAATGAAAAATAAACATGTCATGTAAAACCCGCACAAGCACCTAGAATTCTTCATCAGCATGTGATTTTATGGTGAAATAAAAAGCTTTACTGAAATAAATTTTCACTAATACTAAAAGTTTATGATGACATATTTCTGAAAATTAGGTTTAAGTGTTGATAACTGAGAGGGGATAATCAGTTTTCACGATTTTGTAATCTTCACCTCTTACTGTGCCATGGCTGTGTGCCACAATCTCGCCCTTGACGCTGAGCTGTAGTTGTACTAGTGTGTCCTCTACCATATTGAAGAGCGTGATGCTCACGGCTTCTTCCACGCCAGCACGAAACACAGATGGTGCAGCAATCAGGTAACCCCTGTGAATCAAAGGACGGGAGCACAGAGCAACTGTTTGTGTTTACATCACAAGACTCCAGGTACCAATTACACTAACACCTTGTTTTGTCTACAGCACACATCTGAATCTAACATCATAGGGAATGCAAATCAAACAAACAAGGGTGATGAACCTTGGAAAAAAATGTTTGGGTAAACAAATATCATATGTATATATCTTCAAATGCAAATCGGCAAGTGTTTTCTGAGTCTTTTATTGATTGATCTCTAAACGAAACAATAGATCAATAATCCAGTTTCTAAATTAGGCTGTGAAGTAAATATTTCCCACCAGGACTGATCATTTAGGCTTACTTACTACTTAATTTAGCCAACACAATTTACACTGGATTTGCTACTAACATTAGTGCAAAAAAAGGGGAAAAAAAGGATTACAGGACAGTCCACAGATTTTTGATATTTTTTTGACAATAATGATAGATGTCAGTTTGATGTAGTTTTGGCATTAAAGTAGTAAATTTAAATCAAATCAATTAGCATTTTTGGACATGTTTTTTGGTGTCTTTTTGACTTCAAGTTGCCCACTTGACATCAAGTTGCCCACTTGGATTGGACCAAAATTGCCCCATAATGCCTCATTCGGACCAGCAGCGACTTTGTAGCAACATGGCAACATTTTCGTGGTGTGAAAACAAACTTTTGTATACATTTTTAAGTAGTTTTTAAAAGTTTTATGTTTAAAAATATTGTAAATAAATATAGTATATAAAAAAAACAATATTTTGCAAGAATGGTGATGTCATGCACATGCCCAGCAGGCACAGGATGTCAAAATGATGTCAGATTGACGTTGTACCCCAACGTTGTGGGAATGTTGCATTTTGGGTGGAATTGAAAATCATGTTGACGTAAGACTGACGTCAGTGTCTAACGTCAGATGTTGGATTTTGGTAAAAAAAAAATTACGCAACCTAAAAACAACCAAATATCAACATCTAATGATGTTACAGCTTGGCGTTGGTAACAGCTTGACACTTTATGGTAACTTTACTGTTACCGTTAATCAGATGTTGGATTTTGGTTGCTATACCTGACGAATAAATGCCAGTATTTGACGACAATATATGACGTTGGTTTAAGATGTTGGTTCGACGTTGGATTTGTTTGCTTTCCAACACAACCTAAAATCAACCAAATATCAACATCACTTGACATCATTATTGGCCATCAAAATAACATTGTCCTTAGACACTGGCTAGACATTGATAATATCTTATGATGTTATGTGCCTGCCGGGTGTGTATTACAAGTTCAGTTTAAAGGCATGCATCAGTAATTGGAACTGAAAAAAAACAATGGTGGACCACAAGACCTTTAAAAAATGGCATCACAAACTACTGACCTGGCATGAATATGTTTTTGACACTTTTGCAGATCTGATTAAACAGCTTTTATTTTCATGCGGTTGTGTGATTGTAAAACTTAATCAAATTTACCCTTTTTATCTCTAAAATACCGTGTGTTGGTGCATAAAGAAAAAGTCACAGGCATGCATAGAATGCAATTTTATGCGGTCATTGTCATTAAAACTAATACATCCTTCTCAAAGACCAATTCCATAACAAAGGTTAGGGCGATGTCATTATATAATTAACAGACATCAACCTAATTCCTCTGACATCTTTCGCCTCTTTGGAATCCAAGTTGTCTAGACTACTGCTAAAAAATCCAGTTACAAATTTGCCTCCGGTGACCTTAATTGATGTGAAGCGTTTGGAAGGTGACTCTCTGACCCATTACATACCGAAATCAACCTGGGAAGCTCAGTGTCCTTGAGTATAATGGCATGCTGGAGTTTGAGATATCAGGTGGTTGGCATTACAGTTCAGTGAGGCCAGAGGCAATTTAAGTCTCAAGGCATGAGAAAATCCTTTTCAGAGCATTTATGCGGAAATTACTGCATTTGATCCTCACCTTGGTATCTTATAATAGTGTGTGCGATGGGCATAGAGCTGTTCAGTGTTTACATGATCGCACTTGTTAAAGGAAAGAACAGCCACTAGCTGACTCAAGAGAATGTAGGTCTTTGTCGGAAAGGCTAAGTTGGCTGTTGACCTCTTTCTCTGGTACTCTAAATACTTGGCACAATCACATGTAACAGGTACAGACACTGGCACTAAGCTCTGGCCAGCCGTGGTATGAAGGATGAAGTTGCTCATGGAATTTCTGGATCTGTTAACCCAAATTCCAAATCAAATTCCTGTTTTTAGTGGTAGGTTAAAGGGTAATGGTCGATATACTTCAAGTGATATCAAAGAAGGAACCGGTGTGAATAAAACATGCAAAAACAAAGCTTGATTTGATATCTAAACAACTTGCTGGAAAAGTTTGTTTTGGTGGATAAATGCCTTCATACTAAAGTCTTGTTTGGATTACATGATTTTTATTGTCGGTTATGACAGTCACTGTGTCAGATCTTGTTGTTCTGATGTTCAGATAAACTCTCAATGCTGGGTTCCACACAATTTCCTTCACAAAAAAAGTTACCTGAATTGTTTTTACAAATGTAAGTAGATTGAACACAAAACAATTAAGTTCCCTCCAAAAAACTCAAGAATGTGTTGATTGAGCTCATAGTTGTTTAAACAGGCTGCAAAAATCTTTCTTTGAGTGCACATTATGGGTACCAAATATGCCAGACGACACGTTGCTTCACGATCAATTATTGCATGATGTCTACGACACTTATTCCATCATCAACAAACCACCGGAGTTATAAATGTTTCTGTAATTGTCTGATTTGTTAGTTTACAGGGTTATGGCGCAGTCACACTAGAGTTTGAGCTTGCAATATTCTATCGTGCAACGCTGCGAAAAGGGGCAGGATTAAACAAGATGATTAGACATAAATACACAAGGTTAGTAGTGTATTGGTTTGATGGTTTGTTCTGTAGACTATCGAAAAAATATATAGCTTAAAGGGGCTAAAATTTTTTACCTAACAATGGTTTTTAAAAAGACATACTGTGAAAATTTCCTTGTTCTGTTAAATATCAATTGGGAAATATTAAAAAAAAAAAAAAAAAAAAAAAAAAAAAGGGGGGGGGGGCTAATAATTCTGACTTTAACTGTAGAGCCATGAACCCTACAGTAAAAACGATGAGCACGGTCTTGTACATAAAAAAAAAATCACTGAAGATTCCAAAAATCTTACAATCTTCCATGCTTGGAAAACTGTAGATCCACTGTAGCTTCTTGCTGTTCTAAAGATCTTCAGCAGATAAATTTAGCTAATTAAAACATCAGAACTAAAGCAGAAGACTTTCTGATTATACAAAAAATCTGTGACTTCAACAATGACATGAATGCATGTAATTTGTGAAACAGAACTATTTTGAAAGAACATCACTTGGGAATTTGTTAATAACATCATGTCAGCTGTACCACCCTTTACAAAAATGTACCACGGTAACCTTAGTTTCTGTTAAACTATCAGTCACTACAGTTATTAACAAAACGGCAGTATCTTGGCAAGCACGATCTTCCCGTATTACCATGGTGTTACAGTACTATATGCAATGCCACAAACATGTTATTAAGGATTACATGTTGGTAACACCCAAACACATCGACAGCAATACTATAGTAATTTATAGTAAACAATATAGCGTTTTTGAACCATTCTATAGTACAGTTATTTAATCTGTTGTGGTGACTCTAAAGTTGCAATGTTAGTACAAATATAGTGATGAACAGATTACTCAATTCTGTGCTAACTCTGAGGTATGATGTACTTTAATACACCACAGTTTGCTATAGTAAAAACTAAAGTTTACTACAGTATTTATTACAGTTTATCAATTAAAGTATGCTGTAGCATATAATAACAAAGAGCTATAAATACTATAATATATAAATTATAGTATTTTTTCATGTTGCAGTGTAATTATTGTATTTTTTCAGATATTAGTGAGGATGTAGTTATCACTCCACATGAAAAAACATACTATAGTAATTTGTAGTAATTACAGTACACTATTGTATTATCCAGTATATAATGCAGAATTTACAACTCTTTCTTAATGAATGCTACACCATACTGTAGTTTTAGTGAACTGATGAACTAATTATAGACAGCCTACTATGATATGCAAACTGTGGTGTATTGTAGGATAATACACTACAGTGGAAATCTGCAGAACTGGTTAATTGTTATGTTAGCAACACCCAAACACATCAACAGCAATACTATAGTAATTTATAGTAAATACTATAGTGAATTTGAACCATTCTATAGTACAGTACTTAATTTAATCTGTTGTGATGACTCCAGATTTGTCATGGTAATACAACAACTATAGTGATGAACAGATTACCCACTGCTGTGCTAACTATTAGGTATGTTGTACTTAAATAAACCACAGTTTGCTATAGTAAAAACTATAGTATACTACAGTATGTATTACAGTTTATCAGTTAAAGTATGCTGTGGCATATAATAACAGAGTTATGAACACTATAATATATAAATTATAGTATTTTTTCATGTTGGCAGCTGAATTATTTTATTTTTTTCAGATATTAGTGAGGATGCAGTTATCATTCCACATGAAAAACATACTATAGTAATGTGTAGTAAATGCTATAGTGTTTTTTTAACCATACTACTGTATTGTCCAGTATATAATGCAGAATTTACAACTCTCTCTTAATGAATGTTACACCATACTGTAGTATTATATATAGTGAACTGATAAACTCTAATTGATATGCAAACTGTGGTGTATTGTAGGATAATACACTATAGTAGAAAACTGCAGTACTGGTTAATTGTTATGTTAGCAACACCCAAACACATCAACAGCAATACTATAGTAATTTATAGTCAATACTATCGTGTTGGAGTGTTAATCTGTTGTGGGGACTTTAGATTTGTCATGGTAATACAACAACTATAGTGATAAACAGATTACCCAATGCTGTATGAGGTATGTTGTACTTAAATACACCAGTTTGCTATAGTAAAAACTAAAGTATACTACAATATTTATTACATTTTAACAATAACAGTATGCTTTAGCATATAATAACAAAGATAATTAAATACCATAATATATAAATTCATAAAATTAGTTAATTTATTGTTTCAGCATCATAAAACATCAGTCAAATATTAGTATGCAGTTATCATTCCACATGAGAAAAATACTATAGTACTTTATAGTAGATACTATAGTGTTTTTGAACAATAATGTATTATCCAGTACATAATGCAGAATTTATAACACTTTGTTAATGCATGCTGTTACATATGGTGAACTGATAAACTGTAAGAGATACAGTTGTATACTTTAAACTGTGGTGTATTGTAGTATACCATATAGTAGAAAACTGCAGAACTGGTTGATATATAGACGTTGTATCACTCCTGTGCTATAATAATCACTACAACAGATTGATTAAAGTAATTTACTATAGTATGATTTAAAAACATTGTTCTTTAAATAGTATTTTTTTCATGTGAGATCTGACTTAAGCCAAAAAAAAAAGATAAATGACCAGAAAAAGTGCTTAAATATTATCCACAAAGTAGTGCTGCAATCATACTTACTGTCTTGCCTGTGATTGAACTCCACTCATAACGCACATGAACACAGTCCACAGACTCCAGCAATTGTGCTGCACATGTAACACTCTCATTTTGTCGCTCGTTTATTTTAAAGTCTCCCCCAACGTATATTCCACAGATATTGTTTTTAGTTTAGTACTATTTCGGACAAACTCAAGTATCCACGAGGGCAAGCACGAGCCTGCGGTGCTCAGCGCGTGCTCCGTTTTTTCATCCCACTTCCCAAATGTTGTGTCCGTGCAACTGATTTAAAAACTCCTCTCCACACGTAAAGAAGACAATCCCTCCTGGCGTGCCTTATTTATCCGCCTGAGTTCCGATTGCTCATGTTTCAGCATTAAAACTTATCTCCATCTCCACCCCTTGCGCTGCACGGGTATTTAATGCACATCAGACCCAGCGAGCTGTAGTGTAAGCGGGCCAGTCTGCTTTTGCCCCTTTGAACTCTCCAGGCTTTTGTCTCATTCAGTGGTGTGTCAGAACAAGTCTAGCAGAGCCCCTCTGAGCCAGTAGAGACAAGACTGTACTGTCCCTGCAACAAGCTTCACAGCTCCGACTGACTATGAGATCTACTGGGGTTTGTCAGTTTATGTTAATGGGAGCTGCATACAATGAATGCCATGCATGTAAGTCTAGTTATTTACCTTAAACTTACCTAAGACCTTCCTTTATTAGCCATTTCATATTGTGCGGGAAAAAATACAACTTCAGCCTGAGGTGAATTCATTTAGCTTATATAGAGACACTGGTGCCCTCTAGTGACCTTCAACACACATTATAGTTTTTTGTGTGTGTGTGTGTTTTTACGTGATACTATTTGACCAATAATGTTATTAATAAACACTGTAATTAATAATAATAACTGTTGGATGAAACAGTTGGATACTAACTATATATATATATATATATATATATATATATATATATATATATATATATATATATATATATATATATATATATATATATACATATATATATATACATATATATATATATACACACACACACACAATCAAAAAAATATTGTTTTGCTTGTTCAAACTACTTATTTAAAATTTTTGGGGCAATTTTTGAGGCAGCACGGTGGTGCAGTGGGTAGCACAACTGCCTCACAACAAGAAGGTCGCTGGTTCGAGCCCTGGCTGGGTCAGTTGGCAATTCTGTGTGGAGTTTGCATGTTTTCCCTGTGTTCGCCTGAGTTTCCTCAGGGTGCTCCGTTTTCCCCCACAGTCCAAAGACACATGGTATAGGTGAATTGGGAAGGCTAAATTGTTCGTAGTGTATGAGTGTGTATGCATGTTTTCTAGTGATGGGTTGCAGCTGGAAGGACATCCGCTGCATAAAACATATGCTGGATAAGTTGGCGGTTCATTCCGCAGTGGTGACCCTGGATTAATAAAGGGTTTAAGCTAAAAAGAAAATGAATGAACACTCAATTTAGTAAGGCAAAAAAAAAAGAGTTTGTTGACATTTTATATTATTATTATTCCAGGGTGTTGAAACATTCAAATATGCACTTTTCTTTGTGAATTTAATGTGGGAAAATGTTACCTTTTACTTAAGAAAATTTTAATTTATGCTAAATATGACCTGGCAGTGATGATAGAGTATTCAATGTAGTATATATACATCTGGAGTTATATGTACATTGGACAATTTGCCCTGAAGGTGTTAAAAATGTTTAATGTGGTGTACATTTTTACACTCCAAGTGTAAAATATTTTAACTGCCACTGCAGAGGTGTATACATTCAACACTTTTGAAAATGTAACCTGGGCACTTGGCTGGTGGAACTCATATATATACACCAGAAAAGTGTTAAATTCACCACCTGTGGTGTACAATGTCCATGTTTTCATAGCTCTAAATAAAAATAAACATTGTTTTTGTAGTTAAACCACATTTGACCACACACTCACTGTTGTTAATGTAGATTGGCCACATGACAAAACGCTATAGTAATTTATAGTATATATACTAGTGTTTTTGAACCATAATTCTGTTTTTCTGTCAATTTTATATTTGCTATGTTAACACAACAACTATAGTAATATAAACAAATTACCCAATACTGTAGTTTTCTACAACTTTGGGGCATATTATTTTATAATACACCACAGTTTAGTAAGAACCACGCTGTATTACTTAGTAAAACTAAAGTATTCTACAGGATTTATTACAGTTTATCGGTTCATTATTGTTATTAGTACAGAATGCTGTAGCATTCATTAACGTGTTGTAAATACTATAATACTATAATAATGCAGTATACTATAATATGGTTCAAAATACTATAAGTTGCTAATAGTAATTTTCACGTGTGTATCCATATTTTTAATCATGGTATTTGTGGTAAATCTGGGGTTGTACAGTACACTTTTACAAAAATATCCATGCCTAACTGTAAGAGATTGTATCATGAAAAAGAATATATACACAATTGCTACATTTTTTAAAAATACTCAGTATCATTAGCACCATTAGGATATTTTATATATATATATATACAGTATATATATATATATATATATATATATATATATATATATATATATATATATATATATATATATATATATATATATATATATATATTTATTATTTTTTGTGTGTGTGTGTGTAATTATGTTTTTAAGTTTTGCACTTATATATTATGTGTAACAAACCATGTTAAGTCATTATTACTCATTACTGCCAAAGTCCTAAAAATTATGGTCAATAGGTCAATAGTGCATTCTATACTAAGATATTTATATATGTATATAGATATATTTGTATATATCTATGAATTCTAGTCTAGTAATATTACTGAAGAGCTTAGAATAATGATTCTAAGCTGTTTGATACTACTTACGTTTGGTCCCAGTTCGCAAACGTCACCGTGACGTCATGTCTTTCGCAAACCCAAACAGGAAGTTAGTGTAGTAGCGTGACTACATGAAACGATGCACATGTTGCAGTGTAGATTTATCAGCAAACCTACGAAAACACCGAAAGCTTAGTTCCAGCACTATGGTAAGTAGCTGTTTTCTTCTCAGCACGTGTGATATAATCACATTTAGGAATACCAAATCATTAGAAATATAACAAAAGTGCCAAACTTGCTAAAGCTAATTCTGATGTGAATAAAGTTACATACTCACATAGTGATAGCATTAACGTTAACAAAATACAGCGTAAATACAAATTATTTATATCATTAAAAAGTCATTTCCATGTTTTTAGGTATTTACCATGGTAATAATTGAAGAGCCGTTTAAATAATACAGTAAATGTCGATCACTGTTTATGTACACTTAAATATCATATAATACCAATTAGGAATACTGAATGATCAAAAAACTTAAATTCGCTTGGATTTGCTAACTAGTGACAAAATATTACTTTATTTGACCAATACACAAGTTACATATTAGCCAAATAATAGTACTAATAATATTAGTGAACAAGTACACTCTAATTATACCACTAACAGTATTTATTGAGGTAAACTTGGTTTTATATTCGGACATTCGTTCAGTGATCACTCCCTATATTGTTTACCATGGTACTTTGAATATTTCGTCTAAAATCACATGTAAATATGACTTCAAAACAACATTAGCCCTATTTAATTGAGTGTGAACAAGGGTGTACATTAATAGTCATTGGCTGCTAATATAATTTCATATGATTTTATTTAGTATTTGCAATGAATACTTTTGTGAAATTATATTATTGAGGAAATAGGCTGAATGTGTAAATATAAAACCAACTTTACCTCAATACAGTATTTCCAGTTTTGGACATTTCTCACGGTAATACTTCAGGTAGCTTTTAAAATAATATAGTTTATGAATAAGTTCATGATATTTTATAAGGAATTCTTGTAGAATTCATATCATATAGTCACATTTAGGAATGGTAAATGATTAGAAATGTACACCGAGTTGTGAACGCTAGTCTGTTCAAGAAATTATATATGCATTTTTTAGAATAAAGCTACATATTATTATTAACAAAGTACTACATCATAAATAAGTAATTACACACAAATTGTAATGTGTTAGACAATCACTATGGTACTTTTTTGAAACATTGCTTAAATGATGCTTTATATCATGCTTTATATAGCTTAATATGTTTTTAGATTCCTTTTGTGTTTTTGATATCTATATATACAAACATCTTTTTTAAGGCCCCTTCAGATTTTAAAAGTTTGGTCAGAAGATTTTATGTTCTTCAATCTGAACGTGTGGAGGCGTACAAGCTATTTGAGGAGTAAGTTTTTATCTATCTATCTATCTATCTATCTATCTATCTATCTATCTATCTATCTATCTATCTATCTATCTATCTATCTATCTATCTATCTATCTATCTATTAGGGGTGCACAATATATCGCAAAAGTATTGTTATCATTATAAAAGTACGTAACAATATCTTCGATAAATTAAGTTTATTTTGTGTATCCATCGTTTGTGCATGCATAGGTTGTTTTAACCAAATTTGACAAATCAGATGGGGTCGTACCATCTTTATAACTGCCTCCCCTGTAGGTGCTATCATGCTATTGGCTAGAGCGGCCTAAAAGTGAACCTATATAGCCTTAGAGCAGAAATAAGAAAATAAATATTAATGGCGGAAGTAGAGAAAAAAAATGTGAAAATCAGCTGTTTTAAAGTCTTAATGTCTGCACCTTGTTGTTTTTTAGCCATATTTAGATTAAAATAGATTAGAAAATATCCTATCTATCTATCTATCTATCTATCTATCTATCTATCTATCTATCTATCTATCTATCTATCTATCTATCTATCTATCTATCTATCTATCTATCTATCTATCTGTTTTTTTCCGTCCATCTGTCCATCCATATATCCATATATCCATATATCTATCTATCTATCTATCTATCTATCTATCTATCTATCTATCTATCTATCTATCTATCTATCTATCTATCCATCTATCCATCCATCCATCCATCCATCCATCCATCCATCCATCCATCCATCCATCCATCCATCCATCCATCCATCCATCCATCCATCCATCCATCCATCCATCCATCCATCCATCCATCCATCCATCCATCCATCCATCCATCCATCCATCCATCCATCCATCTGTGGTTATTTGAAGTTGTTTCTTTTTTCAGGGGTCATGAGGCGTATTTAAGGACAGGGCCTCACTATGACTTTGAGCACTACAAGCAGCTGGTCAACGAGATAACGAAAGCTTTCTGCGGCATTTCCAAAGAAGTTCTGACGATCAAACAGCAACTGCACCAAGACTTCGACCGGCCCGACCTCTCCGAACACATCGACAAACTGCAGATTAAAGAGAAAGAAAAGCTGGAGCTGGTGGGCTACTCTTTGTTTTTAAAAATGTTTTATTTTGAAAATCAAGCAGTCTTATTCGGTTTGCATTCCAGATTTGTGTATTTTTGGAGGTCTGATCATATAACGAATGAACATATAGACTCAACAGCAGCTGGGTTTCCATTCCAACATGAAGCTAATATTTTCAAAGTTTGCACAAAAAAAAGTTCCAAATCCCAATTCATCAAGTTTTTAGAGTGATCGACTGTAGTATTGGTAACCTAGCAACAAAGTCAAGCATAATGGAGTCACATGAGTTTAATGTTCGCAACATCAGAGCTCATTCAACAAATGTGTTTCCATCTTGCATTATTCACAATAACCCATTTTTGCACAAAGTCAAAACCTACCTTAAATAAGCGTGAAAACATTTTTGTGAAATAAAGTGTTTTATCAGAAATTTGGTGCTTCAATTTCTAGTTTCTCATTCATTACTTCAAAATGTGCATTAACATGGGGATGAAAACCCAGCTAGTAGAAATAGACAAAAATTACATCAAGTTGAGTCGTCTGATTGGAAATGGATGGTTTAGTTCATTGGGTCATCTGGAAATTTTATTCATAAGACAGCTAGAAATATGATTGTCTAAACATTTCAGACCTACATGACTGCTTTATCAGTCAGCTGGGATGTATCTAAAATTTTTTTGCTATTACTGTATTTATGCATGAAACAAAAGTAGTCATGTACTAAATGTGTTTGCAGTTTGTGACTCTATTCAAAATGAGTGTGTATATTTCTGACTTTACAGACCGCCAAGTTACAGTTGGCTAGGCAGAGTGCGCAGGATCATCCAGAAGACGAGGATTTCCAGGAGAAAGTCCGTGAAATCAAACAGGAGTAAGTGGAACTATTATTATTATTAATATTAATCAATCAAGTGCAACTGCCATGATTAGGTGCATTTAAAAAAAAGTGGTTGGCAGCAACACTTATCTAAAATATATATATAATTGTAATATTTATTTGTAATTGATTTTTAATGAAATGTTTTAAAGTTTTTACTAAATTATGTTTGTTATAAAACTATTATTTTATAAAATAAAATTGTACTTTAATACTTTTATTTTTAGCATTCATTTGTTATTAATCTTATCTCTCTAAGAACTTTAGATTCATCTATCTAAAGCCCCGGTCAGATAACACGATTTTAATTGTCTTTTACAAAAGACAGTATGTCAAATGTCATTTATTTATTTATTTATTTTTGATAAAATCTTGACTTGTCGTGTGTAACAAATATGCCAGACTACACGTTCCATTACGATCAGTCATCCCGTGACGTCTACGACGAGCATTATTTCCCAAAGCAGTCACAAGTGTTGCGATAACAATGTTTCTTATCTCAATCTCAATAAACATTGATGCTTGCAGACAACTAACTACTATAATCTAAATGTATATTGTGCTGCCATGAGTTTCTTATTAAACACTTCGCCTGAACTTGCCGCGAGTGAGACGAGAAAATGAAAGCAAATGGCAGCAGCAAGGAAAAATCAAATGCTCAAGACAATCTTTAAAATAATGACATTAAAAAATTTGCAAATATATAACTGAGATTTGTGATACAATCACAGTGAAGCATTCATTAAATCCTGATTTTCCTCAGAGCGAAACAAATCATCCATCCGTATAGTTGAGTAGTGGAGGGGCGCAAACAAAAATATAAGTCGTATATTTTTCTTGGAAAAAATATCTTTTTGAAAAGAATTTTGTTATCTATAAACAAGAATAAAGAACAACATTTTAGGGGATGCGCTTCAGTACAAGTCCGCCATATGTGCATGAATTGCCTTGAGATTGTGTTGATTTGTTTAATAAAATAATAATCTAACCTAAATAAAATTAAAGTGAAATAGCCTATATTAAACTGTTTTCACTATTAATGTCAAATCTGAATAAGCAGGAAATGCCTTAGCCATGAATTCGCAGCACTGAACATGTTCCCAAATTACCTCGGTAGAACAAACTCTGTTGGAAGGAGAGAACTCAGAAATTTGTTGTGAGAATGAAGATGTCTGTCAGATAAAATTACTTAAAACACTTTATTATTTTAAGAAAGGTAGCTAAAGTTTGCATAAGCAATGATTGATCTTATCCACCCGTGACCCACTCATAAGTAAATGTGCAGCCTATTTTTTGATAACCCGACCGGTGCATTACGGCAGCGCCTGCTGATATAGCAAAAAAATTATGTGCTCCTATTGCACAGTGTCACCCACGTGACGGAACTCATCGTGAAGAATGAGAAAAAAAATTAAACATGCTAGACTTTCTGTGATGGTGTCGTGAGGCATCGCAAACATGGTATTGGTTGTCGTGAACTGTGCCACATTACACGAGAAGAAACGATTGAATCTTGTGTCACGACGCCTATTTGTCATTTATGAATCCCCACGACACCCTACGTCCAAGAAATCGTGACAGATTCATCTGATTTGGGGCTTCTTTATTGCCTTAACCTCATAAAAAACTTTTCATCCCATGCGGTCCTCGGCTACCTAGGAAAAATATATGGACCTCTTCTACTGACTACTTTCCACAATGCTGCCATTTCCATTCCATTAAAACAGTTTAGTCATATGAACCAACATCATTGGTTTGTGCTGCCTATTTAAATATTGCGGGTTTGGTGTCTCGTCACAAATCCACGGATGCTGGTAGTTACAATTCTCTCAGACCAATCAGTCGTCAGCAATGTGTATACATTGTTTATGTAACACTACGGTCCGCTTGAACCTCACCCAAAGTTTTTTTGGGTGTACTATGTACTATAATTTACTATCTATCCATCCATTAATCAATCCATCCATCCATTCATCCATCCATCCATCCATCTGAACAATTATTTCCTGTTTAAATACTGTGGCATTCACTTTTAATTAATTTAATTATACAACAATATACAGTAGTTATTCTATAATTTACTGTAATAATATACTTCATTTGGATTATGCTTTAAAAATGTAATGTTTTTATTGCATATTACTAACAAAAACAGTAGGAAATCAGTGTTATTCATCAGCAAAAATCCATCTATCTCTGGGGCAAATGAATTGATGAAAGTAAATATCTCACTATCTTAACAATTCTCTCTAGTTTTTAATGTTCTTGGTATGTCAGGTTAATAATAAAGCCTTGTTATTCTACTCTATTCATCTGTATATCCAAATAAAACATCTCTCTCTATGTGTTTCTCTTAGAATCATAAAGAACACAGCCGCTTTGAGCGAGATTCTGCAAGACTTTAAGTTTGACTCAGAGGAGCCTGAATGAGCGGCTCTCAGGAGGCCCAGATCTTTCTCATCTAATGAACAGGCATCTGAGGTATCGATCGCTGTCTCAGCTGCTCTATACATGCACTGCATTGCAGGCTTTATAACGCACAGCTTTATTTAAAACAGTTTGCTGTCTTTTATTCGTTTATGTCAGAATAACGTGTGACAAAACAAAGCTCATACAAACGTAAATCTGTTCATTCTAATGGAGTTCAAATGGTGTTCGTGATCATATGCATAATAATGTCTTTACATGCCTTAAATATTTTGATAACATTTGTACAGACAAAACTATTTATACATAATAAACAGTATGTACTTGAGGATTTTTTGAAGACAAATGACAGAATGCATGTCAGGTTCCCCATTAAATGATGTAAAGCTGTAGTGTGTTTTCCAATTAAAGAGCCAGTACGCTCAAATCATATGAAAAGTCTGTCACTATTCACTAATTGTAATATAATTTTGAACTCATACACTGAAAAAATGTTTTGTTTAAGAAAAAAAATGTTTGTTTAAGCCAGTGTTTCCCAACCCTGTTCCTGAAGGCACACCAACAGTTCACATTTTCAACCTCTCCCTAATCAAACACACCTGAATCAACTCATCAGAACATTAGACAGACTACAAAAGCTGAAGTTAATGGGTCAGATAAGGGAGACATTCAAAATATGTACTGCTGGTGTGCCTCCAGGAACAGGGTTGGGAAATACTGGTTTAAGCTACTTATTTAAAATGAGCTGAAAAAGCACAATTCTTGAGTTTTTTTGTTTGCGACAACTTAATTGTTTTATGTTCAATCCCCTTAATAGGTTAACTTAATTCCTTCATGTTATCCCAGCATTTTTCACAGTGTATGTTGAAAAGGACAAATAAGGGGATAAATTGCTCTATAAAAGGCTTAATTTGAATGTTAAGAATCAATACAAGGAATCGTTATTGAACTGAATCAGTAAGTCACGTTAGGTGCGTTCGAAATTAAACACAGCTGCAGCTGGTGATCAACGAGATTAGCTGAGTGCAGGCGGGGGCGGAGTTGAAAACGGAGCCGTCAAGCCGGACAGCTGAACACTTCGGGGCTCGAAGTTGCGGCAGTTATGACGACCGATCACACTGCGTCATCATCATTTATTTATTATTTTTATTTATAACAACAAAAGATTTACAAATAAAACAGAACACAGTCCCTACAAACTATAGTTAATTTTTAAACAATAAGGGAATTATGAATTAAATATATTACAAACGCATGAGAGAAATGAGGGGAAACAAGAGGGTTATAGATTAGATTAGATTAGAATATCTTTATTGTCCCCGAAGGGCAATTAGGTTTACAGCAATAGCCCACAGTTGACAGCAACAAGTCACACTCGGCAACATAAAATAACAGTAAACAATACAGTAATCATTTAAAGCTTGTTTAGTAACCCAACTGCAGTTAGAACAAATGAATACAAGTATCTGTTTGACCTTGCCTGTCGAGAATAAGTATACCTTCTGCCTGATGGCAAGAGGCAAAACTTTAAATAAAGTGGGTGGTTCTCATCTGCTAAAATGGATCTAGCCTTCTTTAAGACTCTCTCCTCATACACTTGTCCAATACTGTTAAGATTTATGCCCAAGATCTTTTGAGATTGATGAACAATTTTTGAAAGTCTGTTATTACTTGTCACCCTCAAATTACCATACCAGCATACTACTGCAAAAGTTAAAAGAGACTCGATAAAAGAAGAATAAAATGTCCTAAGAAGAGGCCTATCCACATTAAATCCCCTCAACTTCCTCAAGTAAAACAGTCTTTGATTTGCCTTTTCACAGGTAAAATTAGTGTTGGCCTTAAAATTCAGTTTATCATCCAAAACGGTGCCCAGATGTTTATACTCACTCACTGTCTCAACAACAGTACCGTTTATAGTAGTAGTAGTAGCATTAGAAATAGAGTTGCGGCGAAAATCAATCAGCATGTCTTTAGTAATATAAACATAAAAACGAACAGGCCTATTAAATACAAAGCAATAAGCACAAATTCTAGGAGTTTCAACATCACTAATACTTGTTTAAATATGCTAAAAGGGGTTTACATTTATAGATATAAAACGTTCCAATATATAATCGTGTAAAACCCAAAACAAGGTCTTGAAGTCTTAAACTATGATTAAGATTATTTTGGATAATAAAAACATTTTCAAAAAAGCACTTTAATCCAAAAACATTGAACAAAAGGACATTCCTAAAATAAGTGAGCTACACTTTAAGTAGAAGTTTCCCAGAAAGAGCAGGTATAAACGGCTAAACAGGAAGTAAAAAAATATATATTAGAATCCTAAAAGTCATTTTATAATTATTCAATAAAATAGCTCTTTAACTTAATTTGTTAAGAAACCTTTATGGTGGCAGAATCAATGATGATAAAATAATTATTACAAGTCTGTAAGACTTACTTTAATTAATATTTAAGTTATTTACTAAAATATATCATTTAAATCGAGCTGAGTGCAGTAAATAGTCTGAATAAAAAGGTTGAAAATAAACCTGTGCACGCAATCTAGCCTTTATAAATAGGTTATTTAACAAAAGATGATACTGCAGTAAAATATTTGTAGTTTTTTAATAAGCATGATCTGTACAAGATAGAGAGGGTATGAGAAGTGAATTGTTTGTTTTAAATTTTTTGAATTGGAAGTTGTTCAATAATAAACACTAAACACACATGGATGTTGTCATGCGGTGAACTCGGCCAATCGTGTAATATCGGTGTTGTCATCAGAGCTCGTGCAGCCGCTCTTCAGATGTTGCACGGTCTGAATCAGTCGTCTGATCTCGGAGCGATGTCGCGGTACTTTGATGCCACATGTGACACTCACGTGTCGTCGGCGCAGCATCATTCCGGACAAAATTTCCAACCAGCATGCACCGCTTTAAGACAGACTTCGATCGATCTGCGCAGCGCTGCATGAAGTCGAACGCACCTGGTGTGAGTTGTAAATGAATCATTTAGATGTGTTTGAATTGGCTGATTCATTCAAAAAAAATCTTAATAACAATGCTGATTCTTTATTCAAATAATACATTTGAATATGACCTTTTTAGTGAATAATGATTGAAATGTTGACCTGTTGGTTGTCATAGATTTTAGAAGATTCTAAATATAAGCATCAGGCTTATGCATCTCTTTAAAATGTACTTCAGTTTTTATGACTACACTAAAGCAGGTTATATTGGGTATATGCTTGCTGATTACAGATCACAGTTTTGTATATTCAATCAAATTCAAACAATTTTAAGAATGTAATATTTTATTAAAATACTTGTGATAATTCTGTGTTGTCAGTATTACAAATCAGTTATCAAACAGTGGTATCAAAATGAAGACCTTATAATACATCAACAGCTGAATATTTTGAAAAATCATCACATGAAAATTATATTCCGCTTTATTTACAATTTTTTTTATATAAGTGTGATATTTTTGTGATTAATATTATTCTTTAATTGGATTAAGTGTACAATGATATCTTTGATTTATTCATCCAAAATGTGCTAATTTTACACATCACAGAATTCATAAAGCCCTAAAACTGTTTCATGGACCACCAAGATATGAATCACCGACTCCAATTTTTTTTGTATCCACGCAGCATGCAGATATTTCACCACTGAACTAAAAAAACTGTATTCAGAAGAACAAACTACTGAAGACAGCAATAACTTGAGAGTGCATGTGTGAGGGGATTAAAACATGTCCATGACATTTGTTTAAAGAGCAGGTCAGATGGGTTTTTGAAAAAGTACCTTATTTGCAGTTTGTAACGCAGCTGTCCTTCAATGTAAACAATCAGCACAATTATGAAAAGTAACACATTTACACAATCCCCACCTGCCCACGACATAAAACCACTCTGAAAAATGTCTGTTTTACTTCCAACACAGAATAAATATGGAAGCACCAATAAAAATAGACTTGGCCAGCTGACCAATTAGAGCGGAGTTGGCTTAATAAGGGGAGGGGTTTACAGAACTTAAGCACACAGTTGATTCAAATTAATGATATTGAAATCATTGCAAAATGTTTCTACTGTTACATTAACAAAAATTACAATGTTTTCTGTTCTTAAGAAGCTTTTCCACTGCACAGTAAGGTTCGGTACGGCACATCTTTTAGCTTCACCGCACAGATTTGGTTCAGTTGTGCTTGGCTGCAGTTCAGTACCACTTTAATTGGGTGGGATTATCATTATAGTTGTGCCGTCTCTATTGCGCCAACCTGATTTCACCAAGTAGGAATTATTCCTGGATTAACATCTACGTTGACCCAGGAACAACATTCCAATCAGCCAATCAGAATTAGGGGTTAGATTTAACGTTAAGTTTAGGCTTATGGTTACATTCATGCACTCCTACATGATTGTTATCCAACTACTTTCCTCAGATTTTGGGAGTAATTTACAGTTATGGTTGGGTTTAGGGGTAGGGAATAGGTATGGATTACATTTTCGAACAAAAATGATGTTCCAGGATTAACATAGATGTTAAACCAATTTCGCATCATACTTGGCAAAATCTAGACGTGATTGCCTTGACCTCATAAAAAAACTTTTCATTTCATTCCTCAGCTACCTACAAGAGAATAATATGGACCTCTTCTACTGACTACTTACCGCAATGATGCCATTTCCATTCTATTAAAACCATTTAGTCATATGAACCAACATCATTGGTTAGTACTGCCTATTTAAATATAGCGGGTTTGGTGTCTCGTGTCACAAATTCAGTGACGCTGGTAGTTACAATTCTCTCCGACCAATCAGTCGTCAGCAATGTGTATACATTGTGTTTCTGTAACACTGCGGTCCGCTTGAAACCTCACCGGAGGTTTTTTTTGGGTGTACTGCAACATCCATCCATCTTTCTGTTCATCCATCCATCCATCCATCTATCTCTGTTCATCCATCCATCCGGCTATTTATTTACCTACCTATCCATCCATCCATTCATCCACCCATTCATCCACCTATTCATCCATCCATTTGTCTATCTATCTATCTATCTATCTATCGATCTATCTATCTATCTATCTATCTATCTATCTATCTATCTATCTATCTATCTATCTATCTATCTATCTATCTATCTATCTATCTATCTATCTATCTATCTATCTATCTATCTATCTATCTATCTATCTATCTATCTATCTATCTATCTATCTATCAACAATTATGACCTATTTTTAAATATTGTTACATTTACTTTTATCTAAATATACAACAATATACAGTAGTTATTCTATAATTAACACTAATAATATACGTTCATTTGATTTATGCTTGTAACGTTTATAAATGTAACGTTTTTTTATTGCATATTACTAACAAAAACAGTAGGAAATCAGTGTTAGCAAAAATCCATCTATCTCTGGGGCAAATGAATTAATGAAAGTAAATATCTCACTATCATAACATTTGATCCTAGCTTTTAATGTTCTTTGACCAATCAGTCGACAGCAGTGTGTATACATCATGGTTTTATAACACTACGGCCTGCTTGAAACATTACCTGTACAAGGTGCAGAATGTAGCAGAAAAGCCCCCAAAGTGATCCATACTGAACAGTGCAGTGAAAAAGCCTCTTTAGATGTTAGTAGAACACTTTAAAATACCACGTGACCTTCTTTTTAAATGAATAGAAAGACTTATTTATCATTCGTAACTTATGAAGGGAAAAAGCACAAACACCGGACAAGAGCTAATATTAGTAGAGCACCTATGTTTGTTCAAATGGAGTATATTTCAAAAGACTATAAGTATGTGAATGCTAAAAATATATTGTCCAGTTTTGAACCCAGCTGCATGCCTTCAAATGCCAGCTACAAGAAAACGTCCATTTTTTTATAGCTGAGATGTGGATGAAAATAGAAAGTCGTCTCTATTTCCAAACATTTCACACTCTCTCTCATTTTCTCTCTCCTCATTTTGAGTCTTTAAGTTTTAATGCCCGTATAAATAACGCGCCTGAGACAAAAGCGCTTCCTTTGTCGTATTTGATGAGCCCTACGGCAGGAGGCAAACAGTAGATCATGTCGCTCCATCAGAGAGTCTTGACTCATCCCAATGAAACGTCCCAAGCACTGGAGAGTGATAAAACCCATGTCGTCGCCGGCCCCCGCAAACTCTCCCAAGCCTTCTTTTGGAGCTTTCACTATGATTTACCGCTTTGTAGTACCTGAAAGGCAAGACAATGGCATTTACAAGAGAACGTGATGACTTGATATATGGAGACAGAGACACGTAATTGGTACCAGGCAGTTACATCGTGTTCTTCAAAGGACAGTATGACTAATGACGCGACCTACGTTTCCCAACAGTCGTCCGTGCCAAGGCGACAGTAACCACTGGGTCGGTTCAGAGAGCGTGCAGCGGATGTCGGTTAGTGTTCGCGTTCGCCACACAAGACTTGAAGCTTTGCCACGCAGTCTAAACTAAAAGGAATTTATTAGCATTCCTGCTGATTACTTTGACTGGCCGTTTTTCCGTCTGTTGTGGTAACTGTCTGAAGATTATATGATGCTACGCCATTAGCAAACGCAATCAAATACGAGTGTATTGATCAAAAGAATAGCCAGATATTTGGGCTCTCTTTTTTGTGGGTTGCGCACAAAACCACAAAGGGAGGCTGTGTGTGTGTGTGTGTGTGTGTGTCGTGTGTGCAAACATTGATTGTGTGGAGTCTTGATGTGTGTCTGTTTTTACTGACCTGGTCGTGTGTTTTCTGGGCTTTCTGCAGCCAGACGCGCCACTGATCGTAGAGTTTTATGCTAACGTCTGTGCAGCCGTAAGAGTGCTTGCGCATCCAGCCGAAAAACTGCTTGAGCTCCTTGCGTAGCGTTGAGTTGTTCTCGCTGGGCTTTGAGTCGCACGAGCCACTTTGGGACCTTTCTGCTGGGAAAAAATAACATTTCTCATAGTTTTTTTTTTGCGAACAACTGCACAAAATGAGTGAGTTAAACTTAAAATAGACAGTGCGTGTATGAATAAAATAGAAATGGTTTAATTTAATGAGCATATGAGTCGTTTTTCATAGTGCGCATTATAATATTTTGATAGCTGCATTCACTTTTAGCTATTAAATCTAGCCCGTAATCAGGGGGGGTTCAGGTGATTCAGAAGACCCACCCCTCACTGACAAAGGTCCAGGATTTCTCCCGTACATGAGCTCATTTGTCCTATTTAGACTGCTACGCCATCTTAAATAGTGAAAATAACCACAAGCTGTGGTTGCCCGAAACTCGGTCCATTGTACAGTTACCACAAACATCACTGCGCACATCTCCAGCCTCATCCCCCCTCGATTCAACTCTGTTATTAAGACAAACACCACAAACACCCCTCCTCTATCTCCTGGAATTTCAGAAACAAATGTTGGCAGGTATAATATACTCTCGCATTCACTATGGCCAATTCAGTTTGTCCAATTCACCCGTAGCGCATGTCTTTGGACTGTGGAGGAAACCCACGTGAGCACGGGGAGAACATGCAAACTCCACACCGAAATGCCAACTGTCCAGCCGAGACTCAAAGCAGCAACCTTCTCGCGACAGTGGTAACCACTGAGCTGCCGTGCCACCTAGATCTCTTTAGTAACCCTTATTTGTTGTTTTATGACATTAGAAACTACACAGTTTATATGCTAATCTTCAGATAAAGGCATTTGTGAGACGTTTGTTAAATCCAACCAGAGCTGATGACAGTTGCATAAATGCTGTCGATTGTACGGTCTTGCCCTGAGCGATGTGCACATACCCATGAATAATAGCCTATTTACCAGATCTCTCTGCTAATGAGCTCCGAAGCATTAAAGCAGAATGCAGGAGAAGGAGCTCAGACTTGCCATAACTCATACTGCCTGACATAAAACAGAGCTTAATAACATCCTCTCTTTAATGCAAGACATGTAACATCATTTCTTATGAACCGTATCTGTTTCCACTAACCTTTAGGTTGACTGCCCCTTTAATCGGAACAAGCTCCGAAAGACTTTTTTCCATTTATCAATCTAAGAAAAGTCCAAAGAGTTCATCAATTGTCCCCTAAAGCGCTCTGACATTTCGCGGAGGTCTTTTGAGTCTACTTATGAGAGATCCCTATCAAGTAGCTTGATGTTTTCAGTGTTTACATGTGGTCGGAATCTAATTAGCAGATGATCGCAGAAGCCTAATGTGAAGTAAAGGGGATGAATTTTGCTGTAAACGCACCAATGCCAGGAGTTGATGCGGCGGTCGAGTGGCTCCAGTCGCTCCATATACCTGCCTTCTTCGAACCGTAGATGCCCACTGGGTTGCATCGTACCTGGACGAAATATACCGTACCGGCTCTGAGACCAGCCAAACGACATGACGTTTGGTTCCCAGCATCATCTATTACCTGTAGAGAAATAGAAAATAAAGAGATAAGAGGCATAAAGAGTAGTCAGGAGACTCATCAAAAATATATTTTATTCATATAATCAAGGTCCCATGATGCAATTCAAAAGCATAAATCCATAAAAAACATGAATCACAAAATATGGAACAATTTTAATTTTGGGGTGAATTATCCTTTAAAGTCAGGATTAACTTACGGACAAGTCAGAACCTGCTTATCCTGCTCATCTCCAAACATTTTTAAAACTCCTGCTAAGGTACACATTTTCAGAATCTCTAGTGCAGTGTTGTCATGCTACTATTTCCATTTGCAGGCTTCTGATTGGCCAACATGACTTTAAGCTTAGAGTTATATTGCCAACTAATGTACTTGCTTGAAAGAACAAGGAACTGTCTACTGATTCTGTCATCCCTAGTTACCTTTAGGATTAGAACTTAATGGTGCTGGAAGGTGGTGCTCCAGAATCAGAACTGGACGTCCCTGGTTTAAATTTAGTTTTCTGTCTAACTTGTAGCTGGGGTGTCCAATCCTTCTCCACACTTATATTGACATCTATGGTTCCATGAAGTGCAGTGCCCTTCACATGCTGAACCCTTCAGCTGCACAAAAGGTTTAAAAACACAAACACATCTGATCCAGCTAATCGAGGTCTTCATATTGGCTTTAGATTTGGTTCCATTTAGGGATTTCTTTGCACTAAGAAAAAAAACCTGAAAGTTTCTTTGACAAACAGAAAATTTGAAGGAATGTAAAGCTTAGCTCCAACCCAAATTAAACACACCTGAAGCAGGTCTTCTGGATTGCCAGAAATATTCTAGCAGGTGTGTTGGACCTAAACTCTATAGTAGGGGTGTTCCTGGAGGGTCGATGTCTTTAAGTCGTGGTTACACATGCGAATGCAACAGATTGGAAACACGAGCTTGTGCAACAAGTTTCGAATGTCGTTGCATTCAAAAGTTCAGGCTTGGTGAACTCTGACCTGCAAAATCGCATCACACGATTGAGACCAATAGAAGATCAAAACATGACTTCTCTCTACAGAATTGTAAAATATGGAGCAATCACTCGCTTCATCAATGTTTAATCATATTGTTTTATCTCATCCTTTTTCGCAGCGCCATACGACCGAATTTTGCATTCTTAAACTTTAGTGTGACCATGGCTTTAATCTTTTAGTTCCTACCCTAATTAAACAACCAGCTAGTCAAGACCTTATTAGGCATACTAGAAACTTCCAGAAAGGTGTGTTAAGACAAGTCGGAGCTGAGCCAGGACCGAGTTTGGACATCCCTGCTCTAAAAGATGTTGTCCCTTTGGGAACAAGACTGAACACTGTTGGACTAAATCAAGAGTTCTCAACTCTAGCCATCAAGATCCATTTTCCTTTTGAATTTTAGAATTAATCTTAATCAAACACACCTGGGGCCTGTTTCAGAAAGGAGGTTAAGTGAAAACGCAGAGTATATTAACCCTGAAATGAGAGAAACTCTGGGTTTTCCATTTCAAAATGGCAGGTT
Source organism: Danio aesculapii (assembly GCF_903798145.1). Classification (NCBI taxonomy): domain Eukaryota; kingdom Metazoa; phylum Chordata; class Actinopteri; order Cypriniformes; family Danionidae; genus Danio; species Danio aesculapii. Next base: position 21,653,927 of record NC_079456.1, on the reverse strand, counting down.
TATCAAACTCGAGAAAGCAGGGTAAGTCAAGCCTGTTTCTGAAAGAGAGGTAACTTTAACTTAGAGTCAGTTACCGTGGTAACTTACTCTGTGAACCTAACCTGGTCAGGAGCAGGTTTTATTCTCTAAAACTCAGAGTTTCTGTCGGTCTCCTCCCCTTTTTTAAAGATGAAGCGGTATTTCTCGCCTTAGCCTTACGTTTCCATCCACCTATTTTAATGCTCATTTTGGAGATGCGCATTAAAACGATTGATGGAAACGTCGTAATGCACATAACTTTTGAAAATATACATAATAAAATGTGCATAACTGAGTAGGATCAACTTTTATTTGATGAGAAAAGATGCGCATAAAGTACGATAGAAACACTTTTACTGAACAAATTCCTGTATGTGCATTAAAAAAAGGTTTGTTATAAGAGATGGTGATGAAAATGTGTGTGAATAGACAAACCAGCAGGCTGAGCGCATTGTAAAACATCTTAAATGTTGTTTTGGTCATTCCTAAACGCCTTAACTGTTTCAGAATTATTGTACTATATATTATTAAGTACCTCCAGAGTGTCAAAAGCGTCTGTTCTCTGCGTCTCATGGCTTCTAACGCCCCCACGTGTTCATTGTGTGTCAACATTGTCTTCTGAGGCGCTAGTACATTTATTAAATAAGGAAAGATTGACGCAGCTTCTTCTACCGCAGTAAATTCTGTTTTTACTGTTGATATTTGGCACCAGTTAATCAGGAAATGACGATTTTGTTCTCTTTGATTCGTTGGATGAAAATGCTTTATTTGCACATCTTTTATTCCAGTTTTTCACATAATTTAATTAATATTTTGAATGGAAACATAGCTATTGCCTAAATTTCAGTCACACACAGAACAAAGTCACGTATGAGAATGGCTTGTCCTTTTTTGATAAATAATTAGCTTAAATTCACTGACCTTCGACATGTACTGTAACTAGATTAATGGGATTATTACTCGTTCTAAAAATTCTTGTTTAGTTCTGATTACATTCTAAATGTCATATCAACCTCTACCACTTGATCAATAATAGAGGCAGACACACAAGTGCACTTTTAAATCTATTAAAACTGATCAACGAGTATAAAAGTGGGAACGTATGTAAATTTTTAAAAAAACGTCATACATTACATTACTTTTTTTTAATATACTTAAATATTTAAGTACTTTAGATCTAAAATTCCGCATTAACTTGAGCAGCTATGTTTTCCCACGCTAACTGTCTGTTTCACTGATGCAGTGGTGTTGCTTTTTTAAATATATGGTCATATTTGCTCTAACTTTGCATGAGCACATCAAGTTCAGCTGGAGAAAGAAATGCTGATCTCGTTTTTCAGATGTTGCCATGGTCACTCGTAATATCTGCGCTCCATTGATAATGCCTTTTAATAGTTGCGGTGTGCACGCTTAAAGCTACGGTCACACCGGGCTTTGTGTGTGCGAAATTCTGTCGTGCGGCGTTGCGAAAAGGGGCGCGATTAAACAAGCTTATTAGACATTTAAAAAAGCGAGCAATTGCTCCATGTTTTACATTTTTGCCCAGAGAAGTCCTGTTTTGATCCTCGATTGGTCTCACGCAGTCAAGTGATGCTATTTAGCAGGTTAGAGTTCACCAAGCTTGAACTTTGCACCGCAGCAACCTGCGAAACTTAACGCATGACCCCGCGTTTCCGGTCTGACGCATTCGCGTGCGTATGAATGGAAGTCTATGGGAAGAAAAGTCAAGTGTGACCGCAGCATTACTCTGAGTTGGTCTACTCAAAGTTGATTGACCCAACTCAGATCAGCTGTTCTGAAACCGAAAACTCTTGAGTTTTTAATCTCTCTGTAAATCAACTCAGAGTTCAAGTTTAAACTCCGTGTTGGTTGAACCTCCTTACTGAAACGGGCCCCTGAACCAAGAAACCAATGTTTACATCATTGCTAGAAAGACTTTGAATTGAGTCATGGCTGAAGCTAAATTTTATTTTGAGGGCCAGAGTTGTGAATCCTTGTACAGGGAATCATTCAGTACTACTCTTTTAGAGTTACTGTCCTGCAGTACATATTTTGTATGTCTACCTTATCTGACCCAATAATTTCAGCCTCTGGAGCTCTTCTAATGTTCTGATGGGTTGATTCAGGTGTGTTTGATTAGGAGTATATTGTTGTGTGCCTTCAGGAACATGGTTGAGAAACACTGCTGCAGACTTCAGTCCCAATCCTGCTCCAACACATTTACCTGTAATCATAATTTAACCCTGAACAACTTGATTCAAAATGTTCTCGCTGCAGTTTGAGGCATGATGACATACTTGTTAATGTCCAATATGTAGTGGACATTGTAACACCCACTATGGTAATGGCCAAACTGTGATGGTTGGGTTTAGGGTTTGTGGTTGGTGTTGATGTTAATAACACAGTGTAGTGGGTAATTTAATAATTAATAAAAATAATTCTCATTTCTAGCAACAACCTGATCTAGTACATCATCGTGCTACAGGCTGCAGCAAGGACACACTCGCTTGATTATCTTGTTCAGGTGTGTTTGATTGGTATTGGAGCTGAAATCTATGTGACAGTGGTTCTCCGCGACCAGGGTTGGAGACCACTGCTTTGGACCAAACATTTATGACAGGGGTGTCAAACTCAGTTCCTGAAGGGCCGGAGCCTGGTAGAGTATAGCTCCAACCCTGCATCAACACACCTCTCTGTAGGTTTCAAACAAGCCTGAAGGACAGTTTGATCCAATCTTTTTAATTAGGGTTCAAGCTAAACTGTGCAGAGCTGTGGCCCTCTAGGAACTGAGTTTGATACCTGTAATTTAAGCCATACCTTCCATTCGTCACTCTCTTCCACACGGTATCGGATCTGATATTTGGCCTGAAACAGGTAGTCTTTCAGGGCAGGAGGACTGCCCCAACGTACACTTAACTGATCTTCCAGATCTCCAACACGGCTTACAAGGACATCAGGAGGGGGGTCTGTAGTTACTAAACAGAAACATTACACATAATCCAACACTGCGTGAAAGTAATTTTCAAGAACTGTTGATTAGACCCTATAAACGTTGGCAATGTTCTTCCTTTTCTTCAAAGAATTGATAACTGGTTGTTTGTAATTGAATCTCGTAATAAACCTCCTTCGCCGTTCATTAGCTAAACAATATTTTGTCCTTGCTAACGTAATCCCCCATTTGCATTGTTGTTTGCAATGGACGCGCTCCATTGCTAGGTTTTTTAATCAAGCGCACCCTTAGGGCGAAGCCAATCACGGAGAATTCCAGAGCTTATTGTTTCAGAGGGAAACGAGGGCTTTAAAATGGTGTGGTAATGTAATATCTTTGCTTTTCTTGACAAAAAAGCGCTGATTGATGGATGTATTGAAATTGTGATTAATTCGATTAATTCATTGGAATGTCAAATAAGTCATTCGATTTACAGTTTTAACAAATTGCCAACAGACTTACAGCTGCTCGTTGACCTTTCAACTACTATTTTCACGAGTTGCTTTTTGGAATCCTTTCAGCTGTTGGAAAGTACTTTTACTGTCTGTAAAAATCTATTCTCACAGTGTGCGCACCATATGCCAGACATTCAGATGGTTTTATGCGTTTATGTGAGGATTGGGAAGCGTGACATTATTTCAAGTCACCTTGATCTCAACATCCATTTTACCATCCAACTGGTGTCTTTTAGTCCTACTTACCTACATCTAAAATGTCTAAGGTGATGACATCTGAAGTGGCCGAGCCAAGCTGATTGGTCGCCTCAACCCAGGCCTCATATGGTGTAAAAATGGCAAGGTCACGTGGAACATAACATGTATATGGCTGTCCCGTGTAGTCCTCACAGTCTTTTTCCTTACCATACCATCTAGAAAACAGAGAACCTGCATGTAAAAGGTTACTTTTCCAAAACTGGTGTCAGTATCCTGTCAAAATCTCACTTTAGCTTGTACTTGAGGACGTATTTGGTATTGATGAACGTCTCTCCTTGACTTCCCGGACTCCATCTGCAGCTCAGATCTTTGGTGTTGCGTGACCAGCATGTCAGGTTGATGGGTTTCTCAGGGGATGCTGTCAAATTTAAAAAGCAGAGGATGACATGAATATTTAAAAAACAAATGACAGAAACGTTATCAAAAGACACTCACAGCCGACATAAAGACAGGACCCGGCCAAAACTTCTCCATTACTTCGATGGCAAACCAGATTATCTCCTGACTGCTGCAAGGAGCCATTGAGTTGATGAAGTGTGACACTCGATTCGGTCTGGCTCAGGACTCTGTAAGTGTTTCTAGCCAAGCGTCTCCCATTCAGCGTCCAGTACAAGGACCTAGCTGTTATTTCCAGCTCGGCACTCACAGTGCACACCGCAGTCAAGCTCGAGCCAATGGGAAGCACTGGATCCTGGGGGGATATGACGGCCAAATCTGGGGGTCAGAAGAAGAGAAGAGACTTGATGATTCCAGAAATTTTACAACTGGATTTATGGCTGCAGTTGGAAAGGTTGCACAAGGTCATTTTTCAGCATTTTAAGTGGTTTTCCATCTTGTAAATATTCGACTTGTGTGTCCGCAGAACTCATATTTATTCATATTTACGACAAATGTTCAGAGTTGAACAATGGCTGGATTGGAAGAGCTGCTACTTCTGGCCTTCAGGGAGAACAAGTGTTGACCTGGTGGGAGGCGGACAAGCTCTTTAACATGTGCCATTGGACACGATAAGGAACATTAAAGAATGATGAATCAAAAACTATTGTATTGTACTCATATTTTATTGTAGACTTTGTCCCCTTTAACATAATTTAGAAATATATTGGAGTAAGTAATGAAACTGGTGAATGATTAATTACATTTTGAACAGTTTTCATCATTTATTTTTGTTTCATCGAAATATTTAGTACAGGAGATCAACTATATCTTCTACTGGAAATTGAACCTTTGAAAAACGTGTCTTAAAAGCAGTGTTACTCAATTACGTCCTGGTATTTTGTAAACAAGACCTTGTTTTTATGTTTATTAATGCGCATCGAATTGTTATATTAATTGAAATGCAATTGAATTGTAAAATCTTTGAATATTTCTCATATTCTCTTATATTCTTCTCATATTTGCTATAGTAACGCAATATATCAATTCCGCATTGATATCGCAGTGTGATTATTCGCAATAGTCACATTGCAAGATATATGCAATGTTGAGTATTATCATTTATCATTTGCATGTGTTTTTTGATGCCTGTGGTTGTATAATGATTTTAAAAACATTCAGGTATAAGAAATTGTACCGTTTGTGACCTTAACTACGATTAATTTTATTGAATTATTTTTATTATTCAGTTACTATTAGACTCGGCAAACGATAGAACACTTTATTTCAATTGTATCTTTTCTTGATTGTATTTATAGATTGTTATGTGTGAAAATACAACACATGCAAATACAGAAAAGCACTGCAAATAGCATCGACCACATTGAAAATGTGTCGGGGTACCCCAAAAAGATTATACAGTGTTTATTAGATTTTATGGAAATGCAAATGGTAAACATTAATTCATCAATCTCTGACTAAACACGTGCATGAAAATACTCACAACACATGCAAATAAAAAAAAATCGCACATACAACAACAAAAACATGTCGATGGACCCCCAAAATTTTAACAATTGTTTATTATATTTTATGGAGACACACACCCACTGCAGAATCATCCCAAATGATCTAACATTTTAAATTCTTTCCAAATTTAAATATCAAGTCATATAGTGAAATTTTATTAATATCGCAATATATAGCAAAATAAAAAATATCGCAATGTTAGAATTTTCCAATATCGTAGTAACTACAGTTTATTTTCAGATTTAAGCTACTACACTGTAAAACATTATATGAACAATTAGTCATGACAGCATGTTTTTAGTTCATTGTAACTTATTAAACTAAGTTAATCATGTTATAACTTAATTTTACAAGTTATGCAAGCAGTTTTAAGTCAGTTTAACATAATATAAGTTCAACTGACTCATAAGATTAATTTCATTCAGCTTAAAAATTTAAGGCAACTGGGTTTTTTTTTACAGTGTACTGTTGTAAACAAAACAGTTCAACACTCAGAAGAAATTTTGAGAACATTTCAGTGTTTAATTTTGACGAAGGACTTGGAAATTAAAACATTTCAAAGTAATATTTTATCCTCCACTGTGGTATTTTAGCGTAAATCTAAGCCTATGAAGACTTCTAAGTTGACATTCACGTGAGTAGAGGGGTAAAAGGAAAACAAACACCTCTAAAAAGACCTTTAAATGAAGATGAAGTTTGAAGACGTCTTTCCAAATGGCTTTACCTCATATTAAACATCAAAAAGCCTACTTATAAAATTGTACTTACGTGCTGTGAGCGCATATGGAAGAAACGCGACAAAAAACAACATAATGACTGAAATTGTCATTTGTCCGTCGCGCGCGCTCTCAACTCGATTCTTGTCATGCTGGTGCGAGCGCGCGCGCGCACAATCCATTCTCCTTCACATAAATTGCTGAAAAGGAAAAGCCTTAATCACCAGAAAGCTTCGTGAAAATCATTGCTGCTTCTGAAAAGCATCATGAGGCGAAGAGGACGCTCAGATTCACCTTCACTCTCAATTTTGGAGAGGAATCAATATAGAGTACGCCTCAAAAGCTGAAAAAGTTGATTCTCCTGAAGCTCCTCCCATGTCTTACCACACAGCCACAAGCCATTATTAGCAGGGCATCTGCAGACTGTGTTTTCTTTTCTCTTTTGTATACTAAGTGTGCCGAAAAAGAAAATAATAAAGGACATCCTTTGCTTTTTGAGGGTCTGTTTGTTCCACACGGATAGCCTTTTTACGGTTTCGTACAAACTCAGCATTAAATGCATCTATTATTATTAGTGCAATTCCACATCACTAAAGCTTTTTTAATTGTAAGTATTTGTAATGCTGAATGGTTTGGAAACAGGCAAATTAAGGTTAGTTCGAACATTAAAGCTACAACATTTTAATTTAATCAATAATAAGGGAAAAAAGAAATAGGAGAATAAAGTAATAATGAAGAATACATATATATCTTTTCTTTTTACATTGCATAAAATATTCAATTAGCCAGTTCATAATATTAATAAATTATTTTTATTATTATTTATTAACAACAAAAGTGTAATTCACAAAGTGCAGCCCCAAAATACAAATTGATTGCAATTTTAATATTTAGTTTGCCCATGTTTTACCAATTTGTCAGATGTTTTAAATGATTTTAAATATAATCAAATTTAGTATGATCACTTATTCTTTAATATATTGAAATAAGTTCTCAGAATATGAGTACACCCCTCACAAATCTATCTTTTAAATTCATTTTTTTAATAGGAAGCTACACAATATTATATGTGCATTAGATTAATCAGTACTGAAGCCAAATCTAAAGCTTCTCTAACAAAATAACTTACAATAAGGATCCAAAAACTAGTACACCCAAATTTATATGCTATAGAAAAATATTAAATACAAGAAAAAAATCAAGAGAAACAAAACAATTGAAAACTTTAGTTGAAATTTTGTGGGTTGTCATTTTTTTCTTCAATATTTAGCATGAATTTAATTGTATTATCTTTCAATTTCTAAACATGTTTGGTGAATAAAATATTATTTTAATAAATATATCTGTTTGATAAATTGGTTTCATTTAAACGCACCAAAATACATTGCCTATACTCACTGAGAAATGGATACAAATATTCATTTTCATGCACTGTAAGAATAGGTTTTTCACAAAAGTTAATTGAAACAATTAAACACTTGTGTTTAATATAGAAGTAGTGAATTAAATTTGGTCCAAATGGGACTATATAATATTTTATATTAACATTGTATTTACTGTAATAATATAAGTTATATGTTATTATTATATTTTATAAAATATTACCAATGTAAAAAAAAGGTATTGTTGTATAGGCTATTAAAGGGATAGTTCAGCCAAAATTGAAATCATGTCATTATTTACTGACCCTTCACTTGTTTCAAACCCATTTGACTTTTGAGATATTTAGAAAAATGCTGAAAACCTGTAACCATTGACTTCCATAATATTTGTTTCCCTGATGTCAATGTTTTCTGCTGTCATCAAAATATCTTCTTTTGTGTTTAAAACAAACACAACGTTGCCACTGGCTTGCTTGGTTTGGGACAAGTGAAGCTGCTTTTCTGTGTTTTGGAAACATTTACATTACACTAAACAGAACTTTAACTGTGAACACTGTACTGTACGAGTTTTAATTTACTGAAACTTCATATACAGTTGAAGTCAGAATTATTAGCCCCCCCCCCCCCCCCCCCCCCCCCCACCCTTACATATTTTTTTTTTTAAACATTTCCCAAATGATGTTTAACAGAGCAAGGAAATGTTCACAGTATGTCTGATCATATTTTAACTTGACCTGCCTAGTTAACCTAATTAACCTAGCTAAGCCTTCAAATGTCTAGAAGTGTCTTGGAAAGATATCTAGTAAATATTAATTAAAATCATAATGTCAAAGATAAAATAAATCAGTTAAATGAGAAAATGAGTTATTAAAACTATTGTTTAGAAATGTGTTGAAAAAAATCTTCTCTCCATTAAACACAAATTCTGGATCAAGAAAAAACATGGGGGCTAATAATTCAGGGGGGTTAATAATTCAGGGGGGCTACTAATACAGGGGGTTGATAATTCTGACTTTAACTGTATTTTTAAATTGAACAAATACTATTTGAAGAGTTCAGATGCAAGTGCCGTCTGAAACTTTCCTCTAAAATTAGCGGTTTTCTCCGCCTCCTTTGTTTCTGTTTAGTTATTTCACTTTAAAGGCAATGAATGAAAAGAACCTATTATTTGTACTAAGAGTAATTATTACTGAAACTATACAACATACTGATCAAAATTCTCACTTTAGATAAAATTTTAGACGGCACTTAGAAGTTTTTGCATTTAAACTCTTCATTTATTTGCTAAAAAGAACGAGGACACTTCAGTGGAATCACAAGTTATTTTGGGGTGAAATATTTTCATATTCAATCCTACTTTGATTGATTTGTCTTCATTGCTTATCGTCTCAGATTAAACCATTATATTCATCCTCATTAGAGCTGCAGTGTGGTAGAAATGAAACACGGTTAGATTGCTTTTTCCCCCGTAAGCAGCATTTTTTCAGTGCACATGACTTACTGCAATGCAATGCACTGTACGGAGACGCGCAGCGCGTGCGTGATGATGTGAGGAGTGACGACACGGCGCATCAAAGGCACGAGATCACCGAGGCTGATAGAGCCCGAACCGAAGCAGCAGCAGCGGCAGGAACAGGTCGAGAAGCACCGAACCCCGCAGACGCGCCAGTGCACCGAATCCTGCGGAAACAAGATGCTCCAGTTCGGCGGCAGGGTGCGCGGAGTTCCCGCACTCGTCTCTCTGATTCTGGTGGCGTTGGCGGCGGCATCATCTGATCTGTTTGACAACCAACTGGGCGATATCAATTACTGCAAAAAGCAATGCCAGATGTCCATCAAAAACAAAAGCCCCGCCAAAGTAAGTGCCACGTACCAGATGCTTCTGCAGTATATTGTAACGGCCTGTGGAGAAAAAGATATATGCGTTAAAAAAATAGGGGTTTGCATACTAGATGTTCATCACAGCCGCAGCCATTTGCAGATGAATAAACGAGGGAATGAATAAAGTCGTTCTGCAATTGAAAAAATGAAGTGCGAGATCCAAACAAACGTGCATTTTTGACACAAAAGCGTTCTGCGCAAAGACACTGCGCTAAGATGGGAGCATTATTTGGCAGCACCCCGAGCCAATTTCTTAATCGATTCATCGATTCCTGTGTCCCAGTTTCTTGGCAGCGCGTGTTAACGTTAGTTTGTGTTCAGCAAGAACAGGCCGAGAATGATGCTTTATGACGCATGAATGTTAACGGTCGATATGTAGACACCGAGGCTGTCTGGACGTTCTGTCATTCGAATGTGTGGAAGCTGCATCGAACGTTCTAAATTCCAAATGCGCAAAGCGGAGAAGCACGCGCTGAAGCTCGGGAGCGCGTCTCTATTGTTTGATGCTGGCCCTTAAACCCCAAAGAAAGACGTGGGTTGATATTTGCGTTTTTAAGCTACAAACGTTTAGCTTTTGTATAATGGGAAGGAACCGCTCCTTTTAAAAAATATTTGATGACAAATCATTATTGTCTACAGTCTGCATCACTTAGCACAAGTGGTGGTTCATTTGTTAGGATGGAAATTGATTTTAAAGGGATAGTTCAATCAAAACATGAACATGTATTCGCTTTTTACTCGCCCTCAAGTGGGTCCAAACCTTTGAGTTTATTTTCTCTGTTAAACACAAAAGAAGATAATTTTGGTAACCGTTGACACCAGGGCTTGACATTAACTTTTTTAATCACAGCCACTGTGGCTAGTAGTTTTCCAACCTTACTAGCCACTCTGCTTTTTCACTAGCCACAATTTTGTTGTTAGGAAAATATATTCTGTATGCATAAATTTGACTTTGGCATGCTTAAAAAAATAAATTACTTAATTTTGTGTTATGTCCTCCTCATTCATTTAATTTTTTTTGTGTGTTGTGTATGGCTTTGCTCAATGACCATGAGCAAATGGGTTGTGGTTTCAGTGTTGCATTGCAATTAGTTCTTATTTTACAAGACTTTTCACAACCTTAAGGATTTACCAAATTTTTCTCTGACCACACCAAAAATAAACAAACAAAATCTATTTATTTCTTAGCTACATATTTTAACTAATTAAAAAAACAAGCTAAGTATAGCTGTATACGTGCACTTTTTATTCAACAAAGCCTTTCTTTTTTTTTAAATGATATTTTAAAAATAACTATTGTCATTTATCTAACACTATGCACAGTATTGTAATGTAGGATAATAATTAAGCCATAAAAAATAAATAACTAAGCTAAAGAATGCAGGTGAAAAATACCATATGCGACAATGAAAGATTGATCACATGCGCACAGTTAACATTACGCCTATTAATAATCTATTTAAAGACTGGTTAAAGCGAAAACGGCAACTGCTGCTGCTTACAAAAAGACATTTTAAAAAAAAAAGAATCTTAAGCTCTTGAAAGCAGCCGGACTGTGGGTGCACAAGCATCAAGTTTTTGTCCAGTCTATTTCAAAGAGAACTGATCGCACAAGTTGCGATTGCTGGCACGTTTGCTTCGCGCAAGGAAACAGCAGCGCGCAAGCTTTATAAACTCTTGTGCGCATCACATCAGCTATGAACACAATACTAAAGCCCTCGTCAATGAGTGAAGAGAGGAAAGCCTTCCTCTCACCATGCGTGTGATCATCCCCATTCGGTAATCGACTTGCATGACTCAGTCAAATGAACACACTAGCGCTCTTTCTTATTTGTGTGTAAGGTTAAAAACTAGAGCGCCATCTACTGTTTAAAATGTAGCCTAGAGTGCCCTTTGCTGTTAAAAACTCAATGTTAGAAAGAAATATTCTGTTGAAAACTAACCCTGAGTGTCTTTGCTTTAAAAACTAACCTACCCTAGAGTGTCATGCACAGTTAAAAAGAGGTTTAGAGTAGACTCTGTTGTTAAAAACTTGCCTATGGCGCCCTCTGTTAGGAACTAGCCTAGAGTGCCCTCTGTTAGGAACTAGCCTAGAGTGCCCTCTGTTGTTACAAACTAGCCTAGAGAACTAGCCGTGCCCTCTGTTGTAAACTAGCTTAGAGTGCGCTCTGCTCTTAAAAACTAGCCTAGAGTGCACTCTGTTGTTAAAAACTACCCTAGAGTGCGCTCTGCTGTTAAAAACTAGCCTAGAGTACGCTCTGCTGTTAAAAACTAGCCTAGAGTACCCTCTGCTGTTAAAAACTAGCCTAGAGTATCCCTCTGTTGTTAAACTAGCCTAGAGTGGGCTCTGCTGTTAAAAACTAGCCTAGAGTACCCTCTGCTGTTACAAACTAGCCTAGAGTACCCTCTGCTGTTACAAACTAGCCTAGAGTACCCTCTGCTGTTACAAACTAGCCTAGAGTACCCTCGGTTGTTAAAAAACTAGCCTAGAGTGCGCTCTGCTGTTAAAAACTAGCCTAGAGTGCACTCTGCTGTTAAAAACTAGATTAGAGTGCGCTCTGCTGTTAAAAACTAGCCTAGAGTGCGCTCTGCTGTTAAAAACTAGCCTAGAGTGCGCTCTGCTGTTAAAAACTAGCCTAGAGTGCGCTCTGCTGTTAAAAACTAGCCTAGAGTGCGCTCTGCTGTTAAAAACTAGCCTAGAGTGCGCTCTGCTGTTAAAAACTAGCCTAGAGTACCCTCTGCAGTTAAAAACTAGCCTAGAGTATCCCTCTGTTGTTAAAAAACTAGCCTAGAGTGGGCTCTGCTGTTAAAAACTAGCCTAGAGTATCCCTCTGTTGTTAAAAAACTAGCCTAGAGTACCCTCTGCTGTTACAAACTAGCCTAGTGTACCCTCGGTTGTTAAAAAACTAGCCTAGAGTGCGCTCTGCTGTTAAAAACTAGCCTAGAGTGCTCTCTGTTGTTAAAAACTACCCTAGAGTGCGCTCTGCTGTTAAAAACTAGCCTAAAGTACGCTCTGCTGTTAAAAACTAGCCTAGAGTACCCTCTGCTGTTAAAAACTAGCCTAGAGTGCACTCTGCTGTTAAAAACTAGCCTAGAGTACCCTCTGCTGTTAAAAACTAGCCTAGAGTACCCTCTGCTGTTAAAAACTAGCCTAGAGTACCCTCTGCTGTTAAAAAACTAGCCTAGAGTGGGCTCTGCTGTTAAAAACTAGCCTAGAGTGTGCTCTGTTGTTAAAAACTAGCCTAGAGTGCCCACCTCTGCTGTTACAAACTAGCCTAGAGTGACCTCTGTTGTTAAACTAGCCTAGAGTAACTAGCCTAGAGTGGCCTCTGCTGGTAAAAAACAAAAAAACTAGCCTTCTGCTGTTAAAAACTAGCCTAGTGTGCCCTCTGTTGTTAAAAACTAGCCTAGAGTAACTAGCCTAGAGAGCCTCTGCTTTTAAGAATTAGCCTAGAGTTCCCTCTGCAAGGGAGAGCTTGAGCTCTAGCTCCTCCTTCCTTGCACTTCTACCAGTGATGTCACTGGGGGTTGGGGTTAGGGGTGGGGTGGGTGTACGCATTAAAACCAAGTGTTGCTCACTGCAGAGCCACTTGGGCAGAGCTGAGCTCCAGCAAGGGGGAGCTTGAGCTCCAGCCCCTCCTTCCTTGCACTACTTCTACGAGTGATGTCACTGGGGGTTGGGGTTAAGGGTAGGGTGGGTATACGCATTAAAACAGCGTATAGGAGGAGGAGCGAGAGCTCAAGCTCCCCCTTGCTGGAGCTCACTGGCTCTGCAGCAAGCAGTGTCTCTCATAGAGTGCCCTCTGCTGTTAATAACTAGCCTAGAGTACCTAGCCTAGAGTGCCCTTTGTTGTTAAACTAGCCTAGAGTGCCCTTTGCTGTCAAAAACTAGCCTAGAGTGCCATCTGTTGTTAAAAACTAGCATAGAATGCCCTCTGCTGTCACAAACTAGCCTAGAGTAACTAGCCTAGAGTGGCTTCTGCTTTTAAGAACTAGCCTAGAGTGCCCTCTGCTGTTGAAAACTAGCGTAGAGTGCCCTTTGTTGTTAAAACGAAACTCAGAATCAATTCAAGAGGGAATAATGATGCATTTTGAAAATCTCACAATCGATGCAGAATCGTCACAGCTGTAATAATTAATATTTTTCTGCTTTAAATTGGCTAAATGTAAACATATGTATGTATATACATGTTCTACTTCCTGTTAATTCTGGAAATAAAAAACCTGAAGGTCGCTGCACTGTCAGCTGAATTCAATAAACATAAAGGTCATGTGTCGACCGTACCCAGGATTGAATCTCCTCTTTTTGTCTTCAATCTTTCAATGAACATCAACCAGTTTTCTGTTGTCAACCCACAATCAGTCTTCAATTCTGATGTGACATTCAGAAAATCGTGGGCATGGCACATCTTTTAAGGATCTTAAATTGGATGTTGCATAAAATATACTTTGACAGCACCTACATGTAGCCACAACTACCCTGTGGATAAAAACAAGTGATAGTTACATGCATTACTGTACAAAAGAGTTGTTTACCTTGTTCTTACAGGACTCCATCATGAATGCCTGTCACCGCGGCTGCCGGCTCTACTCCATCTGCCAGTTTGTTAACGGAAATACAGGCATCAATACCAGCAAGGAAGAGTGCCAGGGAGGTACGGCCTATCTGAACAGTTTTAGAAAGAAGCTAACCAACTAAACAATGTTAGTAACTTAAAAAGCAGGTCATATGGGTTTTCGGAAAATAGGTTATTTGCAGTTTGTAACGTAGCTGTCCTTCAATGTAAACAATCTGCAAAGTTGATAATCAAAAAAAAGTGGATAAAAAGTGAAGATGTTGTGTCTCAAAAGAAAGAGTCACTCTCAATCACGATTCAATAATGAGTTGTTCTAATTTGGTGTGTTTTGTATGAATCTTCGATACTTCTACTCTTTCAAAGCAATCGTTGTAGTAAATCTGCATAATCCCAGCCTGTCTGTGATATATGAACATTCTAATATGGTTTCAGTTTCGACACAGAATAGATACAGAGAGACCAATCAAAACAGACTTTGCAACCTGACCAATCAAAGCAGAGTTTGCTTATGGAAGGGGGTAGTGATTTACAGAACTTAAGTAATTGATTCAAATGAATCGTTTGTAAGTCATTGCAAAATTCTAATATTTTAAACGCATTCTAATTCTAGTATTAAACGCATATTCGGAGGAAAATTACAATGTTTTCTTGTAACTTATATCAATTTAAACCTGTTGGAGGAGACTAGCATAATATTAAGACACTTCAAAATAACATATGACCTGCTCTTTAACTACATCTTACATTTTTTAACTGTGATGACTTGGAGCGTTTAAATCTACACCCTGAATTAAGACCTGGAAATGGAATGCTTTTGTATATATAAATACAAATTTTCCAGTGCAAGTTTGACATTATTTTAATTGAAAGAGTTGGTCTTATAAGTAATTTCAGTAGGGGTTTGTAGAGCTAAACTACAAATTGAAGTTCTGATTAGTTTGTTATTTGCCAGCACTGATAATAATTTGTATTTAAATAAGTGAAAGTCAAAATAGTGAAAGTTTAGTGGTATTTTGTTTTGTAAGATCCAGTATCTTTTGTCACAAGCTAGGGTTGTCACGATACTGGAATTCAGTACCAATCGATACTGAAATTTTAAAAGCGTCCGTTTCCCGCGAACATTTGATCGCTGTGGAGCACATTCTTAAACAGCATTGATTTGCCATTGTGTTCACATGCTCAACAGAAATGACTATGATTGGCCATAAAGGTTATCATTTCACCAAACTCACCACTGTTTACTGAGTGTAACCACAGAGACCGGCACACTGGAGCATTCCAAAGTCACGTTGATCAGCTGGTTTGTCTAAGCGGACATATGAGCAATCCGCTGATGAATCGCGGCTTTAAAATGCTTCAGTGTCCCTGTTTCTGTGGTTACACTGTGTAAACAGCGGTGAGTTTGGTGACCTTTACGGCCAATCATAGTCATTTCTGCTGAACATGTGAACACAACGGCAAATCAGCACTGTTTAAGGACGTTCTCAATGTCGCTCAAATATTAGCGGGAAATGGACGTTTTTAAATTTCAGTACCGACTGGTACCGAATTCCAGTATCGTGACAACATTAGAACAAGCATTAAAACACCACCTATACAGAAATGATGAGCCAATCAGATTCCTGTTCGGCAACGCAAACATCTTTGTGTGGAAATTTTTCACTTTCACTCAAAATTTCCAGTCATATAAGTTCTAATATGAATGAATGGATAGGACCCAAGAAGATTTGGCAACTGTACATGTAACTACACACCCCCTTTGTTACTGGGAATGAAATCTCTCACATTAGCAAAAATTTATCCATCATTTCTTACCAATAGTGTACCAGTGTTTGAAGCATATCCCATACAGAAGCTATTACACAATTTCTGCAGAGGAAATCTTTCGCCCTCATGCAGGATCTCAAATTGTCTCAATTATCATTGAAATCACTGGAATGACCATCCAATAGCAAATTTAATCACACATTCAGTTCAGTTTTTTTGTTTTCTTGTGACTGAAATATTGTATTGCCAGTTCTAATTTTGATGGGCAAAAAAAAACATTTGTCATTGTCAAAGTGTAACTATTGATGCCAAACCAAGTCTTACTAAAGAATTCAGTCATATACTGTAGATTCCTATTAAAATTATTATTTGACTGGATAAAAGAAAACTTGCCAAACAATGGTAAATGAAAGCGCATCTTAAGTCAGGGGTGCCTAATCCTGCTCCTGCAAGGTGAATATTATGCAACTCCAATGCACTTGTCTAGAAGTTAGTGAGTCTGAATACCTTAATAAGCTGGTTGAGGTGTGTTTAATAGGGGTGAGAGCTAAACTCTGCAGGACAGTAAGTTTGACTAAGTTTTGACAGTAAGTTCCTGGTTCTGACCGAAATCTCTTGAACACAATACCAAATAGCTTTGTAACTTCAACACATATTTAGGATGTTAATAAAAGTTAGTGGGCTAAGTTTCACTTTCAAATGAAGCAGATTTCTGTAGGTCACTGTGGCGAATCTTTTTGAACAACTTGAACTCCCCAAAATCTGTTGGACATCTTTAACCTTTATCCAATTTCCAATTGATTAAACACAATAAAACTTGCCTAACAGTGATAAATGTGGCCACACCTTGAAGGATTCCTTAATCATGGGAACACAAATTAAGATATTTTAGATAAAATCCAAGTAGGCATGGGACGATAACTGTTTTCAAGGTATACCGCGGTTTGGAAATTTCAAGGTTTTAAAACCGTTAAAATTTTCTGCTATACCATTCCTAAGGTATGTGTAAGATTTTTTTATTTACTTTTTTGTTTTGTTTTTTAGGACAACATTATCTCCAGCAGAAAATATGTCCAAAGATGCTGTTTTAAATTGTGAAGACATCTCCGTTTTTGAAAATAATGAAGACAGCAGAAGTCTATGATTCATTTTCATTATTTAGCCTGACATGTTTAATGCTCAAAAATATTTTAAATGTTTTAAAAATAAATATATTGTTTTTAAAGGGGAAAAAAATTGTTGTTTACCCAGACATTAAAAAAAAGCATATTTTATATCTGTAATACCAATACAATGAAACTGTGATATTTTTATTTAAGGATGTCATACCGTCAGAATCTTCTACCGGCCCATGCCTAAATCCAAGAGCTCTCTCATTCTTCACAGACGGCAACGAGATCTTGTCACGAGAGGTTTAAAGTCTAGATAAGGAAACCAAACTTACTTTAGTGGTACAACTGAAACCATGTGAAGCTCCAAGAACACTTGTTCACCAAAAAAAACAAACTTTGCTTTGTTTGCCTTTTATCGTTTGTGTAAAATCTGGGAGCATGTTTACTACGAGCAATGCGACCCTTGCGTGTTGCACTGCTAAATCTAATGGCAATATGTCCTCCGTAATGAGGAAGAGAAAACATTGGTAAAGCAAGTCATTTTTACAGTTTATACTCTGTGGACACTTGGTGAAGCTTTGTATGATTGCAGTTGAACCATTGAAGTCACGTGATGTTATGACAATGTTTTTGGTTTCTTTTCTTGGCTTTGCACGTCTCGGGACTTTTTCTGTCTATGCGGGATTAAAGAGCTCTCAGAATTCATCTAAAATATCTTAATTTGAGTTCTGACGATGTTTGAAGGGATTCGAATGAGATGCAGTTTTGGGTGAACTAAGGGTTGGCACTGTTGCCTAACAGCAAGAAGGTTGCTGGTTTGAGCCCCGGCTGGGCTAGTTGGCTTTTTTGAGTGGAGTTTGCATGTTTCCTCTAGGCGCTCCAGTTTCCCCCACAGTCCAAAGACATGGGCTATATGTGAATTGGATGAACTAAATTGGCCATAGTGTACGACTGTGTGTGTGTGAATGTGAAAGTGTATGGGTGTTGCAGCTGGAAGGGCATCCGCTGTAAAACATATGCTGAAATGGTTCATTACGATGTGGCGACCCCTGATATATAAGAGACAAAGCCGAAGCAAAATGAATGAATGAGTTACAACTTCAGCATATACAAGCACAAATTTCCTAGGAGAACTTCAACGCAGAACCACTAAATCAAATCGATCCGGCATCCTACAAATTTAAAGCACGGAAAAACAGTATCTTTTGGATCTGTCGAAATGCGTTTATGAACATTTGACAACGCTAATGTTTCTGAATGAAGTTGGCCTAGCCCGAGGACATATGCTATCGAGTGCGCAGACGGGCTGAAAGTGCTCATTTTGATCCAGAGATGGTATTGTGTGCTAGTGGCAAACAGAGCTGTCTGTGGGAAGCTGCTAGGCATGAGGGAAGCTGTTTTATTGAAAATCAATCCTGCGCTTTCTGGTGCTGCTCAGATGTTTGTTGATATTGATGGCTGCTTGACCGTGGGGAGGGCTGAATGGAGATGGAGCCGCCTGACAGGTATGGTTTCTGTGTGTGTTTGCAGCCTGCCAGGAGGCCTACAGTAAACTGCTGGAGCAGGAGGCGTGCAGCACGGGGTGTGCCAGCCAGCCCGCTGAGCCGGAGATCAAACGGAGAAAGGTACAACTCTCGGTTGCTTCCTATGGGGGTTGCGCTGGTGTTTTGACATCTCTATCAAACTCCTTCAAATTGCTTTGGGTTTGATCCGCAGCTCAAGGCTCTGACCAACCGTCCCAAGCCCATCTCTGTAATGGAGGCCGTGTCTAGTTGGTGCAATGACATCGTCAGCTCTGCCCAGAGCTTTATTTCTTCCACCTGGACCTTCTACTTGCAGGCCGACGATGGGAAGGTTGTTGTGTTTCAGGTTTGTCCTTTGGAATTTCAGCTTTAAGAGTTATGCTGTGATTTCAGCTGGTTACATTGGATTGGTTTATGTAACAAAAATGTCCAGAAAATTAATTGGTTTGCCTTTGCATAATATTTCTATTTTATTTTCAGTTAGGGAATGTTTAAGTACTACTTTATTTAGCAAGGTGATTTTTTTTCACAGTGTTATTGTTTAAAATAGGTTTTTGGAAATTGATGATAAATACATTTTCAGTATTTTGAAATTAAGTTTCACTTGAAAAAAGAAACAGCTGAAATGGCTTTTTTTTATTAATTAACTTGCATTTTTGTTACATTTTAGTTATATTTTTGATTATATTCACCACTTTTATTAATATAATTGATAATACGTGGTTTTGGACCACAGAACAATTTTTGTTGTTGTCAATTTTTGGAAATTGTGATTTTGAAATTATATGAAAGAGCAATAAATATGCTTTTTACGAAAACAAGGGTTCAAAAATATGTAAATATTGACATTATTGCCATTTTAAAGTAAACAAATTTGGTTCTTAGCAATGCGTATTACCAAAGTGCCTTTTAAGGAAACACCTCTCAGATTCATCTCAGAAACATCAAATTCTCCAAAACTGTTTGCCAAGCTTATGATTACATAACATATTTGGAATCAACAATAAGATTAAACAACAACTGTCACATAAGTTTCATTTCTAAATGTCCAACAAAATTGGCATTTTTTCAGGTTGCCCGAGCTAATGCGCATACGCACTCTAAAGAAACAAGATCATGACACCAACTTCATTAATGGTCGTGTTAAACATTATCATGCTCTGGATAGCAATCGTCTAATCACATTGGTCTTTCGAAGTAATCCACAACTTAGTCTTGATGGCGAATCTCCTCCATAAATAACAGCAATTCTTTGTTTACAAATTTGAGTAGTTGCTGTCATGTGATGTGCGTTTGACAGGACGGACTGTACCTCACGTTCGTTTCATACAGATTACAAAACCAAAAAACGTTTTGTTTTTAAGTCGCCTGGTCTGAGCTTTTCCCATGCAGAAACGTCAGTCTATAGCGATCGATGATTGGGTTCTGTACTAGTATGTGGGGCTTCATTCGCCATATTGACCGTTACACTTTTCCCCATTTAAAACTATATGAATGACAAGTCTTGTGTATTCTATAGTCTTTTGGTTTTACTAATCGAAAGTTGAGTTTTGATGTAATTACAGTAGTAAATTTAGAAAATATCTTCATATTATGCTCCAAAATGTCAGTTTTAAAAAGCCACTCAGCCTGTAATGTCTGCAACCAAAATATATGGGACTCATTTTCCCCTTCATTTCAAATGTTTTAAATTTTATTATTTGCATTTAGCATTGTTTTTCCCTATCAGATCAAACCCGTGACTCATTTTTGGGTCGCAACCCTTTGGTTGAGAACCACTGCTGTGGAAGATTCAGCTCTCATATGCTCTTGGTTTCAAGATCTGGTATGCTTTACGAAAGTTGCGGTCACATCTCAACGCAGCACTATTGGGATCATATGAGCGCAGTTCTTCTTCAAAGCACAGCCAGTGATGTTCAATCAGAAACCTTATTCTCCCAGGAGGTCATCCAACTTTATCCATGTTTTTGTGAGATCCTGCTGTGTTTAAACCAACTGCAATCATTAGACGGCCACAAAGTTGTAATGCAAATAAAGAAAGCTGTGTAAAACATCAGCACGTTTCACTCAGTGATATCTCAGTTTAGTCCTAGCCATGATGAATCTGTGTTTAACGGCCTTGACAGGGGAAGAGGCAAGAAAGCTTCCACAGCCATCCTGCGGCAGGCCTTTAGTCAGTATTTAGTGGTCAGCTGGAATACGGCCAGCCCAAGTGAAGAACTAACATGGAGCTGAGACTGCAGAAAGCCAGGGTTTAGCAGTAGCATCGCGCTAAATCAAGCATATGGAACTAGAACTTCGAGACTCATTTTCTGGGGGAAGTGGAGCACTAATGATGGGCTTTTTGCCTTGGGCGTCTAAACAGAGAAAGGAAAACAGCTTGTTTTTCAACAGACCTGCTGTGGTGTGCCTTTGGCCCAGATGATGCTGTTTTCACTTTTACGTGAAGCCACTGCACTACTGTAGTAAAAAAGCACTGCATGAAAAGCTGAACTTCAGACTTGACTGTGTGTGTTGGATTTTAGAAGTTTCCTCCGTGAATGTGATTTATGTTATAATCTGTTTGATTTTTGTGAGGGACTAATGAAACTAGTCTTCGAAGAGATGCCTAGAGGGAATTCCTGAACTTCAAAAAAAAAGGCTTCCTCAAGTGCTTCCTACACAAATTTCCCTTAAGATTCACAGTGGAGGGAAAAAAATCAAGTCAAAACCAAGTCGTATAGCCATAACCCAAATGTAAAATTCTTTATGAACCAACTTTGAATGATGCTTGAAGTTCCTGGACTAAAAAACTGCTCCAGAACTTTTCATTATAAATATAAAAGTAGATAAAGTTTCTAATTCAACATCTAAATTGCACCGTAGAGCAACATTTCAACCAAATAATTTTAGCTTATAGAAGCAACTATTTACAGTTTACTATTTATAGTGGTTTTGCTAATAATATTAGTGCTTTTAAAAATTGTCTCTACCAAAGATCGCTGTAATCAGGTCTGAAATGAACACAGAGGGGTGCCTCCGCTCTTCACCTTCGCCTATTCTGATGAATCTGAGGTTCAGTCTATGGGACCATCCTTCCAGGTCATTCAGTTTGGCAAAATCTTCACACACTTTTTCAACCTCTCAAAGTCGTAAATCCGTTCATTCAGAGCCCCTTCCACCTCCACCATATTTAGTTTGATGCCAGCCTGTTCCATTTGTAAATTACCAGTGTGGCGTCTAAAGCATTTAGGTGAAAAGTTAAAGCAGTCATCTTGTCCACAATCAGCTTTTTTAGATCAACACCCTGGGAACCGATCGTTTAAAAAATCGAATTTACATTTTCTTGTGAGAAAGAGTCACCTGGATTTGCCTCCTCAACAGTTGCCACTTGTTTTAGACAGCATTTTCAGAAGAATCCACAAAATAACGAATTTTCAACTTACAGTAAATTTCACAGCGAGCTCGGAACACCTGACGTTAAATACCTTTCAAAGAAGCTACTATTGGTTATGAAGTGGATTAATAGTAATTTACCTACAAAAAAATTCCTAATATTGCATGACTAGAGAGGAGCTCAAAGACTACTTCATGGTCTGCGCACGAGCGCCCACGCTTCGATATTTAATGTGATAGCAGCTTTGCTAATAGTAGTGGCATTTTGCTATTTAAAGCAATAGCTTTTTTGCTAATAGTAATAGCATTTTGCTATTTAAAGTAGTAATCGTACTTAGGTCGTAGTGTTTAGCTATTTCCAGTAATAGCACTTTTGCTAATAGCTTTAACTAAATAGCTCTCTTGGTATAGCATTAATTCTCTGATTTATGCAAGTTTGTCAGTTTATGATGACTAACAATTAGGGTATAGTTTTAAAAATAGCTCTCGACTGATGAAAAGAACACTAAAACACTTTTTTTTTTACATTTATAAACAGTTTAGACCAGGGGTGGGCAAATTCAGTCCTGGAGGGCCGGTGTCCTGCACAGTTTAGCTCCAACACTAATCAAACACACCTGAACAAGCTAATCAGTATCTGCAAGATCACTAGAAATCTATCAGCAGATGTGTGTGATTAGAGTTGGAGATAAACTGTGCAGGACACCGGCCCTCCAGGACCGAGTTTGCCCACCCCTGGTTTAGACCATGAGTATCAGTGGCGGTTCTAACTTGAATAGCACCCTGGGCGAACCACCCTATATAAATATTTAATATAAATAAAATTATTGTTATTTTTTTATTACTGTTGTTGTTATACAATTATTATTCTAAATAAAGAAAGAAATCAATCCTAAATGTAACTGGAAAACAATGTAAAGACAAAACAGGAGTGATATGCAAAGATCACTTGAGAAATCTTTGGCATGAATATTAATTTTGACAATTCTATAAAATACGAAAAAAATATGTTTTAAAGACTTATCTGTTCATCTTGGAATCGACTCAAGGCCGAGAACTAATGTAGTCTTCCCTGATTCTTTATCCCTACTTTCTGCTTCATAGCCATGCTTAGTCAAAATAAGATCATCATCATATTATATAAACTTCAGTTTTGTCATCAAGCAAAACTCGCTGCGTGCCGACACCTCGTGTCATAAAGTATGAGCCTGAGTGGTGCATATTTTATCAGCGTGCATGTAAACAACTGGGATTCACACTGGGATCAGGAGCAGCATGTGTGAGGTGCGCGGGAATGATTTTCTGTGCGCATGTGTCCGTTTGCTTGCACCAGCGTTGTTTTGTTGCACATAGAGAAAAACAAACTTGCGCTTACAACAGACGCCAAATATGAATGGCCCCTAACATCTTTATTCTAGGATTAGCCTACCACTCTTGGGATTAATACACTTTCATAAAATAAATAGAATCTCAAAGCATACTGAGGCACATATGATTTTTACTAGGGCATGCCTAAATCCGCCACTGATGAGTGTACAATCAAGGACAACAGGACCACCAACTCACTTCCTACTGACCAGCCGTGGGATTGTTATGGGACATGTTGTGACAAAGCAAAAATTGTAATTGGCATACACATCCTTTTCATTTAGTTTCACTTTTTAGCCGTGTAACATGGCTTGCTTATTCAATAGTGAATCATAAACTACTGCAAAAGTGATTGTTGAGCATGAAAGAGTAACAAAATCAAACACAAAAGAGACGCCAGATGGAAACAAGGCAATTGTTCACATCTTGCGACTATTTTAACGTTTACAGATTGCCTCCGTTCACTCTCTGTACCCTAGATAATTATTAAAATACATTTATTAAAATAAAAAAAACATGTACAAATACTCCCATCCCCCAGTTTATTGCTATGATCTGTAGCCTAGTTTCACATCAGTACCAGGCCGACATTTGACATTGGTTACACAGCCGTCTGGACCTAATGTTTGTCCGTTCTGTCCTGGGTTTTTGATGAGTCCCTCAGAGGTAATCAGACTACTTCCTCCTAGCTGAAGGGTAAACATGACTCGGGCGCTGAATAGCCACTGATTGTTGCAATGGATTTTTGTTTGTAAGGAGGTCGGCCATTTTGTTTAAATTCAGGACTAGTTCAATGCGGACAACCGCTACATGCGAAAAGACGAGTTTGGAGAAAGCAGGCAAATTCCTATTAAGGGAAATGGGATTGTTTACTATGAAGTCAACAATCTCGGACTCGTCTTCTTGGCAGTCTGCATTGATCACCTTTGGCGAGTTCTGCGGTAATGCGTGACAGATGCACATCAGACCGCTTTCACTAATGGCAAGATTCCATTGGTCTGTGGCCAGTCAACATTAACTTCCTCAGATGTTCATTTTTCCCCCTTTGATTCTCATCCCTCGCGGACATCTGGAACCAATATTTTTGACAGCATCCCTTTCAATTAACACAACAGCGAGACTTGAGCTCGCTGCAGAGCTAAATTGCCCATACTATGTTGCGTTTTATGACTTCATGTCTGTTTATGTAAAGAATTAGTTCTTGCTAAAATGAAAAATGTGTACTCACCTTCAAGTTGTTAAAAATCCATGTGACATTCTTTCCTCTGTGAAGCCTTTTTGGGGGGAATTTAAATATCTGTGCTACCCGGCAAAAAAACAAATGTATATAGATTTTACTGTGAGTGATGATGTTGACCTCTCCAAGATGGTGGACCTCTCAATCAACTCCCTTGCAGTAAGGGCACTGATCAGGGTGTCAGCCATTTTATGTGCCTCAAAATTCTTCCTTTACAGCAAAATGTTTGCACACTGAAAAGTCCCACAATTCAAAACAATCTGTTATTTATTTATATTTAACATGAATGGACATATCTAGACAGTTTAGCAAATATTTATACTTGCTTAATGGTTGAAATGTTGCTGGTATATGAATTGAATTCTCATCGGCGCCAATGGCGTAGTGGTTAGTGCTCCAACATGCACTCCGGTGCTCAAGGCGACCCGAGTTTGATTCCCGCCTCGTGGTCCTATGCCGATCCTTCCCCTCTCTCTGCTCCACACGCTTTCCTGTGAACACTCTCTACTGTCATATCCCGTAAAGATGAAAACACTGAAAAAATTATAGAAAAATTATAATAATAATTCATTTCTCAATAATATTACTTCTGCTGTCGATTATAACTTCTAGTTTTAATGTTGTACAACAAGGACTCCCAATGTGTAGTGAACCAAGCTCATCACGTTCCTCACCAGTACCCGAATTCATGTACACAACCTACTGATCCACAATCCTGGGTCCTGATTGAGACGCACCCTATATATATATAATTCAAACTGCAAATATGACTTATTTAAGTTATAAGTTACTACAAAGAACTACATTTCATTTTTACAATGACCATCATACCATTATAATCATGTTGTACGTTATGCCATAGTTCTGGAAACAAACCCCTTAATAATCCATTCAAGAATCTAATGGATTCAGTTCAACTTTATAATACTTACACCGCTTTTGAAGCCTGAACATTTCATCCCCAGTAATTGCTGAGATTCACTGTAATTGCGTAAAAAGAGCACAGAAAACAGACTTCAGATTTTCTTTCTGAAATATAAAGTCATGGATTTACAAGAGCAAAAGGATGAGTACACGATGACAGGATTTTCATTTTCTCCATGCTGTTCCTTTAATCATTAGAAATTAAGATTAGACACACCAGTCAGTTATACATATGTAAAACATTCAATCCCTATGTACCCAATCTGCCTCCAGTTATAGACTATTAGAATATAGAGATGACATAACACTCCCCACAGTTCCTTGCGCTCTCATCTACTGCAGCTCTTACATGAAAAACCATGTGTGCTTGCGTCTCCGTGGTCATTTTGGAGGTTCATTTGAGCCTCCCTGGAGAGGTTATCTCATAGGTCCGCTCTGCTGAGCCCGTTTTAGAAGAATTCAGTGGAAGAGAGCAGAAATCTCACTTTAATAAGATCTCAAGGGGGTACTAAAGAAACATGGTCTAAAAAAACATACTAATTTACACATACAGTGCAAGATGGAGGGCCAGAAAGGGACACATCCAGTCGTAGACTAATGAGACAGATTTCAAATCACATCCCATTTGAAAGTGGCCTCTTAAAAGATCTTATTCAAGTCAAGTAGTCCCCTCGCTCTCATCAGAGTTGGCGTCTGGTGCTCAGTTTGACCAGCTTGGCTTGCCGTATAATTGAGAATGGAAAGAGAGACTCTGTTGACTTGGTGTTCCTGGTGGTTTCTCGACACTGGAAGAAGCTGACAATAGCTTTTAAGTAATATTGATGGTGTCAAGTGAACTGGAATATTGATTTATCCTTCACGCCATGCATTTACCAAGTGTTGGTGTAATGGAGACCAGCTAGTAAGAGCTATGGGAGTAAATCTCATTCCCCTGGCCTCAAAAATGACACCAGTGGCTAAAGGTTAGAATTTCACTCAGAGTTGGGTTAGTAAAATTGAAGAGTAACATTAATGCCAAGTCCTGGATGAGAGTGTGATTTAGGGAGGTGAGTGTTAAGGGTCTGGTATACTTTAAATGAAATCAATGTATGAGCTGAAATTACGCCATTTTTAACCAAATGCATCCAAAAGAAGTTTGCCTTAAGTTTGTTTCAGCAGTTTGAAACAGTTCGATCTTTTGGAGGAGTTTGTTCTGGCTAAAAAAGACCTTTGAGCTTCCATTGATCAGCAACGATTATGCAATTGGTGAGTGTGTTCTGGAACTCTGCTTTGGTGTGAGATTGATTTGTATCTCACGTCCACTGAGCAACGTTGTGCGACTTTGTGCAAAGACTGACAGATGTTCATGAAACTGTTCTTCTTTTACAACCACCATGGTTTCTGTGTTTAGCTTGACACATTTACAACACTGCCTACTGCAGTGCAGGGCTGTCAGAAGGAAGGTCAGAAGGCTGTCACTCAGCCTTTTCAAAATTCTTTTTGCCCTCAAAGAACGATATATCAGGTCCTTAATGGAGGCTAGGCTAGCTAGTAAGGGCTGTGTGGGTAAACCCCACTCCCCTTGTCCCAAGAGGTGCACCAGTCCCTGACCTTTTGAATCCCATTTGGAGAGGCATGAATATAACTGGGGTGTAACAGGGGCTGTGGATTGGATGGGAGATGACTATGTAATGGAAGCTAGCCGGTAAGAAATGTGTGGGTAAACCTCACTCCCCTGGCTCCATGAGATGCACAAGCATCTAGATATTCAAATTCTGCTCTGGATGAGGTGGTTTTAATTCCACTAGAGCAGGCGAGCAAAACCGTGGGTTTACATTGACATCATGACTTAAATAGTGGTGAGGTTTTGTGGGTTCAGTTGAAGGGAGAGCAGTTAGTATGAGCTGTGGCTATAATCCTCACTACCCTGCCCTAAGAAGCACACTTAGAGTCTGCAGTCTTCAGTTTCCTTGTTTGCATGCCTGTTTATTATGTTAGAGACACAAGTTCAAATCCTACTCTGAATGGGGCAAATAGAACCAAAGCTATCTTGGTGCCGTGACCCTGAGGGGAGTGTGGATCAGGAGTCCAGCTAGCTAAATAAAGCTCTAAAAATGACACTTTTCATGTGTTCTTGTCAGTGTGCCTGCCTCCTGTTTCTGGTCAGAACAGTGTATGTAGGACTATTTGTATGTAACACTATTTTGATGGCCCCAACTATTTCAAATTGATCTAACATTGATATAGTTGTACCATATAAACAGGAATTGTGGCAGTGACCAACCAGATTCACTGAGGTAATCACATGAGCCTGGTTTCAGGGATTACTTTTATCAGTAATTTCTCTGGGGAATCTGCTTCTGCTAAATCTAGCTGCTCAAAAAAACAGGCGCAAGAAAAAGCTGCATAAGCAGTTTGATTTTGCTTATATTTTTGAAACGTGCCTACTGTGTCATCATATTTATCCGTGCTATTCATCATCTGTATAAATATCACAGCGTTTTTATGTGCCAATCTGTGCTTGATTGCGTTGAAAAACCTTGCCACAACAAAACGGTCACAAAGCCAACCATTTCATTCAGAAGCCTTTCTGCTGAGTAAATCCCATAATGCTGTTTCCTGCCCTTGACGTTGTGTTTGTTGATTCTCCCAGAGCCAGCCAGAGATTGAGTACTCCTTGCCTGAGCTACAAGCCCCGCGCTCCAACGTGGTTGACAAACCCTGGCCTCAAATCAACTCCCACACACAGCGGCCACATACTGGTAAGAGTGACCGCTTTCACCCCAGATGGCTGCTGACAGCTTTCGTTTTTTTTCCCCCTCTGAAAGCTCATTTAAGTGGAGCCAAGGACCAGAGCTTGAGCTTTGACTTTCATTTGCGACACATCCGGTGCTGTGCCGCTGTGGTTTGTCCGGAGCTGGAGGGTCATAAAATCAATGTCCACATGCTGAAAGTGCTGCCTCTGCATCCTTCCAGGTGGGCGGTCACATAGGGAGAGGAATGCAGCAAAACCTGGGGTGAAAGGAAAGAACGCCAGCCAACATGCCGAGGACCCAGCTGCTGAGCACGACTTCCTGGGATGCATGTCAAGGTCAGAGAGGCTTTTTTTAATCTGGATGTTTACATGTTTAGTTTGATGCAGGCTTAATGGGCTGTTCAGATCAACTGACTAAACTGGACACAAATAATGTGAAGATATTATTTTGGTTGAATTTTGCCAACAGTTTGGTTTTGTCCGTAGTGTATGAGTGTGTATGTGAATGCGAGAGTGTATGGGTGTTTCCCAGTACTGGGTTGCGGATGTAAATAGTTAGCGGTTCATGTGGCAACCCCTGATATATATATATATATATATATATGTATATATATGTATATATATATATATATATATATATATATATATATATATGTATATATATGTATGTATGTATATATATATATATATATATATATATATATATATATATATATATATATATATATATATATATATATATATATATATATATATACAAAAAATAAACAGGAGTGCTAATAATTCAAGGGGGCTAATAATTCTGACTTTAACTGTATATGTATGTTAGACTTTTTATATATAATACACTTTTAACATGATCTGTAAAGTGTTTAATGGTGTACACCCAAATATTTAGCTTCTTTTTGAATTCGTTCCCTAGGCGCTCAGGACTGCCACGTTGGATTTTAGCTGCGTGCCTCTTCCTGTCCATCATGGTGATGCTGTGGCTGAGCTGTGCCAGTCTCGTCACGGCACCCGAACAGCACATCAAGACTCAGGTACCCATTCATTCATTTCAACAGAGGCACTGGAGCGCATAGTAAAAGAAAAGCAAGTATCCAGCATATCAAGCTTGAATTTCCACCTATTTCCGCACATGAATATTGCCTTTCATATTATGGGTGGCACTTCCTGTTTGGGGAGATTCCATTCAAAAGAACTAAAACCAATCACTTCATATGATAAGGATGTGTTACAAATAATCCTTATCCAACCGAGTGAGAGATACGAGAAATATAGCTTTAATTTTAGCAATTATGAATACAACGTTATGATTAGATAATTTAACATGACATTATTATCACAAGCTCTTTTGAGTTCACCGTGCCTTGTTCCTCCAGATAATTTTCTCTAGTATTCCCTCAAGTACAGTAATTTTCAATATACATCAGTAATATGACTGCAGAATGACTTGTTTCAGGTTTTTGGTGTTATTAATGGTCTGCTAAATATAATTTGCAAATATATCTCTTTTAATATTCAATGGTTGAACTGTGACACCTCATTGTACCAGTTTTATTTAAAACAATTTACGCAAAGCATCATGGGGTGTAGGAAAAACGTAACAGTTGGTAACAAATGTTGTATTTACAGCTCAGCATCAACGGGGATAAAGAGTTCATGGATGACACTCAAAAGGTCAACCCTTACCACCTGACCCCAGTGATCGCGATGACAATCGGCCAATCAGAAGAGAGCAAGGAGGCGGGGCCACTTCCAGTCAAGGTCGACCTCAGCAAAACATCTCTTTAAAAGCACCGAAGAGGTCGACGCTTTTGACGACTAGGGTTTATCTCCAGAGCTATTTCTCGCAATTTAAGAGGAAGTGACATCATTTTTCTAAATAAAAATAATACAACTGCATGACGCCATTTATTATATCGGTTACAACGTACGTCCTGTCTGAATACTAGTCTCCTCACTGAATTCGCAGAAAGAACTGTAGTATAGGTGCTTGTTCACATAATGTACTAACACGTTTTCGACTATAATATATACATACACTAGTTAACGTCATGAGCAACGTCGCAATGTTTCTTATCGCTAAATGCACTGTATAAACACGGGCTCAGATGTTAAGTCACGCCACAACCTCAAAGAATGGTTATTTGTCAAGCTTTAGGGCCTTTAATACTATGAGAAACGTTTAGTTTGGCGATGAATGCTTTCAAAGCGCCCCTCCTTGTTATTAATTAGCGTCGCAATATAAGCTTTGAAGGTGATCTGTCGCACTCGTAGATTCTCGCTTTTGATGTGAAACGAGCAACAGGAAAATTAAATGAAGCCAATTAGCGAAAGATCTGGTTTCGTAACGTCGTTTACAAAACACAAGTGCATCCTTTGAACTGATATGTAATCAAACTGACAAGGACTCTTAATTGCTTTACAGATTGTGAATGCGGTAGTTTGCTGGATTTTGTTCAGTTGTACAGTTAAATAAAGAATAAAACGGCTGTTTTGTACACAGGCAGGTATTGAGGCGAATTCTTTTTTTCCATATGCATAATTACGCGTCCATACTAAGCCTGCCTAAACTACTCGCATTCATGTCAAGGAAGCATGATGTGTATTTATTGAATTATTTATTTATGTATTTATTCAAAAGAATAAAGCAGCGCCTGTAGTCTTTTAGCTCTCGTTTAGATAGCCAATTGATTTGTATGTTACATAATCATAATCCTTTATAGAGAGGAAAATGCTTGCTGTTCAGACCGAATGTGAATTGTTGTATTATTCCGATGCCGTTTCCCCCTTAAATATTCTCCATCTCTGCCCGGTTTATTGTGGGTGGAGTTCGGGGCGGGTTTTAAATGCCCAGCCACCAGGCTTTGACAAATATCTTTTTGTAACTAGACTCTAGGATTGAGGAGCTTTCATGGCACTATTTGTCTTGTGCTGCTATTCGCCCCATTTAAGCCCAGCCACAGTGCATGCTAGTACGCTATGAGACATTGAATATATCGTCCCATCTATTTTGGAAACAAACTGCTGTACGCTCGTGATCTTTGTGTTTTTGCTTAATGTTCTGTAGGCATTGTAATTATGACCATAGATTACTAAGAAGAGGTGAGATTCCTTACTTATAAGCCATTTAATATCTACTGGTTCATCGTTACTGTATGAAATACAAGTCGGTAATATCTTTTTATTTATTTCTTTTGAATGGTTTCCCAAAAGAAACTCCATAATATCAGACAAATAAAGTGTTTTCATGTTGTAATTATGCTGCTGTGGGTCCAGTTTCTGTTCAGATTGTTCTGAAATCAGTTGCAGAAATGTTAAGGACATTGATCTCACAAAGATTAACATTTACTGTCATTTAGGCCATCCATAATGTATGTGACTTTTTCACTAGTGGAACATGCAAAAAGTTTTAAGCTGAAATCATGGTCATTGGTAATTTTATCAAATGCAATTCAACTGCTTCCAAAACTATGGAGAGGGGTCTGGATGCAGACCTGGTGCAGTGCAATCTGACCTGCATCCAATGCTTTTTAATGTGCTCACCTAGCCCCACCCCTCACAGTGACGTCACTAGCTCCATTAAGTGCATTGTGTCTGACATTGCATCACTGAGGTATGCAGTCTCAGCTTGCATCATCAAGGCTGCATCTAGATACTTTTAGAACTATGGGTGCTAATTACTGGGTTTTGTGGTAGTTTGACTGCCCTAATTGACCCTTGATCCCATTTAAGACATCCGAAAGATGTTCAGGGAGGTCAGCCCTTTAAAAAGCGAGAAATGGTTTGCTCTAATCTTCATTCATTGATTCATTTTCTTTTTGGCTTAGTCCCTTTATTAATCTGGGGTCGCCACGACGGAATGAACCGCCAACTTATTCAGCATATGTTTTACGCAGCAGATACCCCTTCACTGGGAAACCACTGGGAAACTCATTCGCATACACTATGGACAATTTAGCCTACCCAATTCACCTGTACCTCATGTCTTTGGACTGTTGGGAAATCCGGAGCACCTGAAGGAAACCCACGCGAATGCAGGGAGAACATGCAAACTCCACACAGAAATGCCAACTGACCCTGCCGAGGCTCGAACCAGCGACCTTTTTACTGTGAGGCGACATCACTACTTACTGCACCACTGTGTTGCCCTGCTCTAATCTTAAATAATAATATTAAAAATCTAAATAATAGATGATATACATATTTGATCACCCAGATAATGGTTCATACCATTGCAAATACATAATTGCGCAAAGCAGTCTATATTCAGTCAGCAGTCTGACACCGGCTGATAGAGCACCAATAGACACTGTAAGTGTTCACATGACACTTTTCCTGTAAAAAAGGCGTTGGTATCTACATATAGCCCAAAAGTAAAGTCAAATTAGATGCACAGTTTGTATTTTAATAGACATCTCCTGGCACATGGAAATCAAACAGTAAAATAAGTGAAATCTTTCATGATCAACCATTTATTGGAAACTTGTCACTCAACCCTCAAAACAGAGGAAAATATTAATTTTGCCTATATATAGGCAACACAAAATACTTGTGGCATGTCTCACGGGAACCACTTACCACATGTTTGTTTAGGAATATGACAGTGACTGACATCCACTACGAATACTCGAATACTTGTCATATAGCGAGTCAGATGTCATCAAGAATTTGTCTAAAATGCACATTTAGCAGCCACCAGAAGACTGGGATTTGAGTTTAAAATATAAAAATATTAAATATTTTTGTTACAAAAAACCCTACTGCTTAAGACAACTCCCTGGTGGTGTATGGGTTAGTTTTAAGATAAATTTCTGCACTTAAAATGGCCACTAAACACTATTATACAGCATGGAAAGAGCCAGTATGACATTTAAAACTACTCTGACTGTGTTGTATTTATCTATTTGATGTCGCAACCTAAATAAAAAGATGGAAACAAACTGACTTGAATCACCAAGGACAACAATTCCAACTAAAAATGTTCTGTAATGTTTTACTGTAGAAAAAGGCACCTACATCTCGGATGGCCTTGGGGTGAGTAAATTAACAGCTAATTGAAATTTAATTTAATTTCATCATATTTTACATCAAAACATATTCAATTTAAAATGTAATGTATATGAATATGTCTCTGTAGGTCCAAAATTTTATGTATGTCATTGTTAAAATATTGTTCTGTGCATACTATGTTATCATAGCCCAGTGGAATTTAAAAGTTTACATTGAATTATAACAAATTATACAAATTGTAACTTAAAAATAACAAATTAATGGTTGTATATGGCAACAAACTTGTTTGGAAATGACAACTCAATGTAACTTAAGTTGCATTCATTGCCACACTTTTAACATTTTGTGTCTTTCCTCTGTTAAACACAAAAGAAGATAATTTAAAGAAAGCTAGAAAACTCTAACCAATGACCGTGGTATTTGTAAACTCATAAAGGTTTATAACCATTTGAGGATGAGTAAATGGTGAGTAAATTTTCGCTTTTTGTTGAACAATCCCTTTAACTGTAATAAAGTCTCCACTTTTCCTCCTAATCTGCAATTGCCTCTCTGGCTATACCACTAACTGCGCCCTCTTTCTCTCTCTCTCTCTCTCTCTCTCTCTCTCTCTCTCTCTCTCTCTCTCTCTCTCTCTCTCTCTCTCTCTCTCATAAAAAAAAAAAAAAAAAAAAATTCTACTAATGTTTTTGCTTCTTTAGACTTTTACACGCCTGAAACTTGTCTATAGCGCTTGTTCACTGCTGCTCTTATAGTTGTGTAAATTGCTTCCTTGTCCTCATTTGTAAGTCGCTTTGGATAAAAGCGTCTGCTAAATGACTAAATGTAAATGTAAATGTAAATAATTCAATAACCACAAGGGGGCACGAGAGAGACGCATTTAAATACAAAATGATTGCCTGTGTATTATAACAGGTATTACTTTGCAAGTAACATTTTTGATAAATGAACATTTCTAAACAAAATACTAATAATTATGAATTATGTTTCCTAGAGAGGAAACTCAAGGCTTGATGATGTGAGGTATTTTTCAGAGCAAATAAGTGCACATTCACACTATGGCCACTAGATAGCGCACTTTAACCTGAAGTTTACTATAGACGCCAACGGATTATCTTATTGCACGTACTTTGAATAAATCACTGATTATATATACTCAATTTACCCCACCATTACGTATAGGATTGCCAAAATCCATTTCTTACATTGCCCCTCAGAACTTTTTACTTCTACGTCGCATATCTTACCGTTTACAGGTATTTTCCAAAAACAAACCACCTGTGCTGTGAAGCAGGTGCGAACCTGTGAAGGTCAGCGGCACATTTTTAGGCGAGATGTCCAGCAGACTGTTCTTCAAAAATAGCTTCCTTCAAATTTAACACCCTGTCACACACACAGACACACTCACACTCTCCCTCTCTCTTTTCTCTTCGTTCCCATCGGCTGTGTGATAGAACAGTTCCCACCTGAACCAACTAATAAAAACGAGTCGTTTCTGTATCGATGATGAATTACAACAGATATGAAAAGGTGCGTAAGTGAGACCTATTAAAGTACCACTGAGGAATTTTGTAACTGCCAGTTGTGATTTACTTTGTGATTATGACCACCTCACTGTGCGCTATGCTGTTTATTCCACGACTGCTCACAAAATACGTGCGCCATTGTTTTAATTAAAATTATATTACGATCTTACCTGCGTATTTTCACACAGAAAACAAATACACCTTTGGTTTATGACAGGCTACTTGGTGCTCTGAGGTAATTTTATTCAGTATAGTCTTGTATTTTTCAGGAAAATAGCCAATGTTCTGACGAAAATTGTAGTACTACCAACTACCAACACCATATTTGTATAGAGTTCGTGGTAAGTTTAGGCGGCATTAAGGCATCAAACCACATGAATATTATGGTGGCAACATTATAAAAAGTAAATTAAAAAAGAATTTTAAAAAATTAATCCAACCACAGTTGAACTACAAGCGGTAAATGATGGTTAACAAATTATTAGTACCATAATAACAACCACAATAATGTTCGTTTTTGTAGTAAATCCACGATTAATATAGAGTAAAACAATCTGAGAGTTTGCATTTTTGCAAATCAATATCCACAGAAAAAATACTATAGTAATACGTACTAGATATAGTGTTTTGAGCCATACTATAGTAAAGTACTTGCATTAATCTGATGTAGTTATTTAGGGTATATTATACAATAATACACCACCGTTTACTCTAGTAAAACGTATAGGGTTTACTACATTTTTTTTTTTTACAATTTATCAGTTCACTGTAGTTCATACTACAGTATGTTGTAGCAGTCATTAACAAATAGTTATAAATATATACAGTAATGCACTTTACTATAGTACGGTTCGAAAACATTTTAGCCTTAACTATAAATTACAATATAATTTTTTTTATGAGGGCAACACAAACTCTATGTTATGCAACACACAAACAAAAACAATTTGTTTTGAAATCTGGGTTTCATTTGTACAACCATAACTATTAACCCATCGGTTTGTCCATTTCTGAGCCAAATTTATTTTGAAACAACCCAGCATTTCAAGAGTGTACCAGCTGTTTTAATGAAAAATAACAAAACCTGACCACGTAACACAAAGGAACCGAACCCTGGCTTATCCACCTTATTCTTAAAGCAAACACTTTAACTTAAATGTGTGAGGCTTCTGGTGTCCTACACTTAATTATACTAGCTGTACAAAAGCAGTACGGTTGATGCTTAATGCTAAAATCTTGTGCTTGTTACTGAAATGATCAACAACCGGGTTAGGAGTGTAAACAGTTCTACCATGTTTTGCTCTTGTATTCTTCTTACAGGTGTGCGAGTCGACACTGCACAGATCAAAAGCATTTTGTAAGAACACGAAAACCCTAATTTTGAAACTTTTTTTTTGTTTGTGTTAAATGCATTTGGTTTCAATTAAACAACTATGAATTATATAGAGTGCATAGTTAATGTTTTAAAGCAAAACCCTCAAGTATCAATGCAACTGCCACAGACCTTATTTGAAACATAAACTTTAAAGGAACCAGCAGTGAAATTACAGGTTTTGACTTCATCCTTGCATGTGGCAAATAAAAATATGGACATCATCATTCACAAAAAGTAGTTTACACCTAAATATATATATATACTACCTGACAAAATTCTTGTTGTCTGGCCTGGTTGTAAGAGCAAAAAATAACAACTTGACTTCTAGTTGATCATTTGGAAAGGTGGCAGAAGGTAAATTTTTCCGATGAATCATCTGTTGAACTGCATCTCAATCATCACAAATACTGCAGAAGACCTATTGGAACCTGCATGGACCCAAGAATCTCACATAAATCAGTCAAGTTTGGTAAAGGAAAAATCATGGTTTGGGGTTATATTCTGTATAGGGGCATGCAAGAGATCTGCAGAGTGAATGGCAACATCATGAGCCTGCATTATCAAGACATTTGTGCTGCCCATCACATTACAAACCACAGGAGAGGGCAAATTCTTCAGCAGGTTAGCGCTCCTTGTCATACTTCAGCCTCCACATCAAAGTTCCTGAGAGCAAAGAAGATCAAGGTGCTCCAGGATTGGCCAGCCCAGTCACCAGAAATGAACATTATTAAGCATGTCTGGGGTGAGATGGAGGAGGCATTGAAGATGAATGCAAAGAATCTTGATAAATTCTGGGAGTCCTGCAAGAACGCTTTCTTTGCCATTCCAGATGACTTTATCAATAGGTTATTTGAATCATTGCAGAGATGTATGGATGCAGTCCTCCAAGCTCATGGGAGTCATACACAATATTAATTCTTTTTCCACTGCACCATGACTTTATATTCTATACTGTACATTATTTCTGTTAAGTGAAAAGACTTTTGTCTAAGCAAAGTCAGACCTTACTGTCCTAATTAAATAATTAAAAATAAAGGCATGATCACACTTTATTTTGGTTAAATTAGCGTAATCTAGAGGCCTTTGCCTTTCATATAAGCCACTTCTGATACCAAATGCTGTTGGATTTCTCCATGTTTTATCCAAAACTGGGTTAAAATAACCCATGTGGTGTACACCCAAAAAACACCCTGTGTGTTTCCACTCTGTAGCGCAATAGAAATTAAGATATTTTGTACATCTATGCTACCTTAACTTTTTTCGTGTCTAACAAAAAACACTCACAGCATGATGGCGTTATTCTTTTAACGCATATGTCTTATGTCTTTTGTTGACCCCAGTCATGGCTTTTTACTCATTATCTGGTCCATCTTGTCACCTGAGTTTAGTATTAACCTGATAGGCAGCAGATGAGGATATCAGATAGAGAGCATTGTGCTGCTGTGCAAACATTAACATAGTCGACGGGACTGCAATGCCACACAATAGGCTTGCTGGGGGACTACAGAAACCCAACTAAAGATAGATTTGTTTGCGTATGACTCACATGGTCAGTTCCCGAAGCATCTGACTCAATGCTAACGCACAAAGCTAATAACAACCCTACGTGAGCCCTGTTCTGCTCTGTTTGTCCCCCCTACGCAGAGACCGAGTCCTATCCCACAGCGCACTGCACTTGATGAAGACCTGAATAAGAGTGGTTCGCCACACCTGGGTATGATGAATCTCGATGAAGATTTAGGAGGGATTATGGGGGTCTGCGATACCAGCATGCTAGCCAAAATGAAAATACTGGCATTATTTACTTACCCTCATGCTGTTCCAAACTGGAGAATGTTTGAAAGCACAGTTATTTGCTCATATGGATGTTATTTTATAGCATTCATTCCATGTCACTGATTCTTATCACTAACCTGAAGTGACTCCGACGTGACGTGCTATAACTCAAAATAAGTGTTGTGTGACTAACAAGTCAATCATGTTGTGTCACAGTTCAAACCTGTGCCTGTGCTTCCAATCCGCTGCCACAGGGGGCACAGTGGAGCCAAGTTTGAGTACTATCTTTATTGCCGCTGAGGTGTGGAGACTGTCTTTGGGCTAGAGCTCCGCTTCAACCATATACGACTTCCTTATCAGTCCCAGCCTGCTGGTAAAGTCAGCCCGCAGTGCATTGAAGAGCCAAACCTGCTGCCACACAGGGGCCTGTGAAAATAACCATGCCTGTAGAAGCGAACAGAATAATGAAAGAGAAGGAGAGAGAAAAACAGTGAGACAGAAACTAAATGGTATGAATGTGATATCGCCTATTTTCCATAATCAACTCATGTATGCATAAGTAGGTGCTTTCTGGGGTTTTTACAAATGTGGTCATTTATGGACCACCAAATATGCATAAGATATGAGACTAAAATTTTTGGTCTGTTTGTTTTACCTTACGGTTTAGGTATGTACTGTACATTGGTAAGACGGCAGTTATCAAGCATAATAATTGAGATCCATTCCGTATAAACTTGCCACGCATGCCACGGTTGCCAGCCTTCATACATCTGTCAGCCTAGATATAAAAAAAGAAAAATACATTCATAAAATACATACAAATGAAGAATAACACAATAAACCAAATAAAGAAAGATCAATTAAACATTATGTATATTGTTTAAAATATTAATGTTTCATGCTTAATTTTGTGTACATCAAAGTGTATGGATGACACTGTACTTTTGGAAATTGTGAACATGAATAATTACCTTTTTAATAATAGAATAAAAACACTTTTCTGCAAAAAAGTCATCTCTCTGAAGATTTTTTTTGTGTATGTTCGAGGTTAAGCATTAAATATTTTAAAATTATAAATGTAAATATTATTATAATGATAATTTAAGTTAATGGCTGCATGGATCTTGTGATTTAACAACACTAAGAAAAACAAAATGCTCTTAAAACAATTTTAATTTCAGGAATTTGCACAATATGCATAATTCATGAGTTTAACGACGTGTGACGTCACAAAGGAATTGCGTGAGTAATACATGACGCCTGTCAATCAAATTAAACCAGCGTATCAGACCTACGAAGACCTCAGGAAGAAAAGGAACCGTAATGTTTGCTTTCAAACACCCGACACCCGTACGGTCAAGTCAAACATACGTCTTTAAAGCCTAACAGCACACTGACTTGAAGGGAAACTTCAAGAAGTAAGTCAAAGAACGCGAAGAATGTTTTTAATTTCCGTCACTGAACGAACGCGCGCAACGGCCGTTTCTCTCATGCTCAAACATACGTTCATATTCAGAAATATTTAAACATAAATGAATATGTCTCCTGAAGATGGAGTGAGGAGATGGACAGCTTATCATACATCTTACACCCAGAGTTCAGCTCTGAGATACCCAACACGCCGCTCACCAAACTCAGCGCGCGCGCACGAGAGGACGGTTTCAAGCTCCCCTCTCTGTGAATTGATTCTACTATGAGCCTACCCGAATCGGAGCGAGAAAAGACTGAGGTGTACATACACAAACATAAACTTTTAATCGTACAATTATCGCAATTCCACTCACTCTAATCGATCAGATATGAGTTTAATAATTTATTTATTGTATATTTTGTTTCAGAAAGCGAATCCTGACGTAATTAACGTCGGTTTTCGCTTCGCATGTTGTTCTCCACATAGTCGTCCCCCCCTCCGTCGCAAATGGAACAGTCCACAATTTATTCCAGGGAAAGACTGACAGTTTTTTGGGTCATGAAGCAGCTGTTCAAGTCAGCAGCCGTTCCCCCCTCCGCTAGAATAAGAAATTAGTCCATTTTAAAGTAAATAACTAAACCCCGAAGCTGATAAGGGAGCGTTATAAAATACTGTGCCGTTCTGATTTTACGGAGAGAATGGACTTAGGATAAAGACGCAATAAATGTGAATGTCCCTGTCCCATCATATTATGGAAATGTGAGATCTAAATATTTTGGAGGGGGAACAATAGATGCTAAGGCCTAGACAATAAAAGCGAGCGCTACACTGTCATCAGCTCAGTAAAACAAACCTTCTGGATATGACGGAGATTTGCAGTGTGGTTAATTTAAAGAATGCATGTAATTTACTGAATTGATGACCTTTAGAGTGTAATAATGTTTGAGGAGGCGTATATTTGCGACTTTTGTCATCCTTAACCTTAATGACTTTCATTTAACCTGAGATAAATCCAGAGCTAGCAAGGGAAGTAGGGTTGCTCAAAAACTAGAGGAAATAAAATAACATGCGGCACTATAATAAAGCAAAAATTAAATATGATATAGACCATTTTGAGGGATGTAAACAAAAACAATGGTCCCAACGAATTTCTTGTTTTACATGTTTAATTCCTATAGCTTCCGAGAATCCAAATAGCGAGGGAATGACATCCGATGCGGTACAGATTTTGTTGTTGTATTAGAGATTAGATATATTGATTACATATTGTATATATTGTTTACATAATGCTTTTAGCGTAATATAACAGCTTGTTAAAATTTAACGTTAAAGTGAGCGGCGTTCGTCTGACAGGTCCATTTGCGATAGCAACCTTCCAATGGATATTGGGTAAGACGAAAAGGTCAAGCATCCAGCCCCAAATATAAAACGATCTAATTGAAACTCCAAGTGATTTTACAAGAGAGAAGTTAAAGGCCTACAAGTCTTTGAATGCCTACCATTTTGTTCTGTGTGGTCATGTGCAAGAAATGTTGTTCCATGATTACCAGATTCAAAACTATGTAGTGCTAAAAACCGAGGTTCTGCCTAGCCAAAGACAAGGAAAGAAGACGGAGCTATACAAGGCCTGGGTAGTCATCAACAAGCAAAACAAACGCATTCTGACAGCGAATTGCACCTGTACGGCAGGGTATGTGAACTTCATTTCATTCTAGGCATTCAGTGTCCGCAGTTTAATTAACCATATTTAACTGTTTTTGCTAAAATCATTGCTGAAATCAAAAACGAATAGCGTGAACTTACCTGATATAAAATGGGAACTGCAGAGTCGAGCATTTTTAATTAGGTCCTCACTCCATTCAGCTCTTATGATGGCTGTTAGCCAAAGACGTCTGCGGTTGGCATTAAAATCAGTGTGGTGTATGGTAAAATTTGGGTTTTCTATTTTTGGAATTTGGCATCCCATCGCAGGTACACGACATGTTTGCTATTGCGACCAGTCTTTTTTGCAACCGGTATGCGCGGTTGAACCCAAGTGACATCATGTGGGACGTAGGTTGGTAATTTCCCTATACTACTCCGTGAGCGCCATCTTTCGGATGAGACATTATACCGAGGTCCTGACTCTCTGTAGTCTTTAAAAAACCCAGGATTTCATTCTAAAAGAGTAGGGGTTTAACCTCGGCATCCTGGCCAAATTTACCCACTGTCCTCTGTCCATCATGGCCTCCTAACCATCCCCATATCATAATTGGCTTCATCACTCTGTCTCCTCTCCACCAATCAGCTGGTGTGTGGTGTGCGGCCTGGTGCAATATGACTGCCATTGCGTCATCCAGGTGGATGCTGCACACTGGTGGTAGATGAGGAAATTTTTACTGCACTTTTCAAAGAAAACAAATGTGAAAAAATATAAGTTTTGTAGTTGAACTGTTATTTTTATTAAAACAACAATATATATTACTATTATCATACATTTAAATGATTAATATTATAAAGTGGCCGACACAGTGACTCAGTGGTTAGCATTGTCGCTTCACAGCAAGAAGGTCGCTGGTCCGAGCCCCGACTAGGTCAGTTGGCATTTCTGTGTGGAGTTTGCATGTTCTCCCCATGTTGGCGTGGGTTTTCTCCGGGTGCTACAGTTTCCCCCACAGTCCAAAGACATGCGCTATAAGTGAATGGAGTAAGCTAAATTGGCC
The DNA here is from genome assembly GCF_903798145.1 of Danio aesculapii. Lineage (NCBI taxonomy): Eukaryota > Metazoa > Chordata > Actinopteri > Cypriniformes > Danionidae > Danio > Danio aesculapii. The sequence goes on along the minus strand of NC_079456.1, from coordinate 21,611,903 downwards.
GTAGTGTATGAGTGTGTATGGATATTTCCCAGCACTGGGTTGCAGCTGAAAGGGCATCAGCTGTGTAAAACATATGCTGGATAAGTTGGTGGTTTATTCCGCTGTGGTGACTCCTGATGAATAAAGAGACTAAGCAGAATGAAATTGAATGAATGGCTATTATAAAGTACTTTCTAGATTAATAGAATTAGAACAATATTTAATTGTTCAAAATATCAACAACAATTATAATCTGTCTATAGATTCAACACTGGTAAAAATATATTATGTATTTATGGAATATAAACATTCTCAAACATACAGATATTGACAAAATCATGCCAGAGGACAAAATTTTGTACAGTTGGCTGATCGTGCAAAACAATATTATTAAAAAAAGAAAAGTATGACAAATATTATTCTATGGAATTTAATATGTATATAAATAAAATAGTAATAAAAAGATAATTAACAATAATAATTTAAATATTTGTCTAGAACATAAAACAAAAGTCAAGTCTCTGGATCAAGGAAAAGCTGGCACAAATGTGAAGTCTAGGTCAGTTCACACAAGTTGATTGGTTGCACTTGTTGCATAAGCGGCATCGGTAATCTCTGCCCACAGCTTCTCTTATAAATCAAGGTTAATCTGGATAAATCTGCCGATACCTGAATCTTGGATATCCTGTGTGGTCTGTACCGCTCAAAGATTCATGAATAATTCAGTGTGATTTTTATGTAGAGTTATTTTTGTGGTGCAGGATGCTTTTTTCCCTTATTTATTGCACAGTTGTGATATATTGTTTTTAGTATGAGATCTGATTGATTCCTTTTGGGATTTTTGGTGCATTTTATGGTTCTATGGTCAGTCTCACTCAGTCTACAAAAAAAAAAAAACTACATAATAAATGATTGTTAAGGGCGGCACGGTGGCTCAGTGGTTAGCATTGTCGTCTCACAGCAAGAAGGTCATTGGTTCGAGTCCCGACTGGGCTAGTTGGCATTTTTAAAACAGTGCATGTTTGTAATGAAGACAGTAAAATCGCTTCGAATTTCTTCACCACAGCTGCATAGTGGCAGTACAATCATAAAAGGAGACACTTCAATCCTGGTTTGTGGATTTAAATCAGATTTCTTTTGTTCATTATCATAATGGAGCGTACATTAACATAGCGTGCACGTATACAAACTTCAATATGACATTGTGTGGGACTCATCATTGCAGAAAGGCTTGAATTAACTCCACAACAAATGTATCAAATAACAGTTGGGAAAGGTCTTAGTGCAGTAAGGGAGATCTGCTTAATTCTTGTCTGTCACTGTGCTGTTTATCTACGCAATCCAAACAGATATCTGACTGGCACTTGGGAGTGGTGGGCGGGGAGAACTAGCTCATTTGCATTAAAGAAACAGGCAACAAAAACAGCTACAATGTCCTAAAAGCTAAATTTTTTTCAGATTTAAAAGCTATAATAAATAATCTGATGGGTATTTTGAGCTGAAACTTTACAGACACATTCTGGAGACACAAAAGTCTTATCTTAAATCTTGAAAAAAGGGTCAAATAGGTTCCCTTTAAAGTTTTTAAGTGTAGTTTTTAAGATTATGTGATCTTTCAGTCTTTCGGAAAAGAACATAATGTAATTATTTCATATTAAATTCACATGAGTTAAATTTGATTAAAAACAATACAATGGATTTGACAACTGAATACAACATAATCAAAATTCTGTAAAATGTCTGCAAAGCTGCAGATGTGTAAATAAACATAACTATATTGTAGGTGTTTTCATACATTTAAGTGCTGTTTATGCTTTGACATATAGCATTACAGTGTTTGCGGTGACTCAAGTTCGATTCCCACCTTAAAGGTGTCAAAACCAATAAAACATGCCAATAGTGTATATTTCAGTGTCTGTGAATATGTAAGTAAATGTACCACACTTTACGAAACATACAAATAAAAGAGCATCTCAGATTTCACTGAAGATACTACACACATTTGATGTCAGATTTAGCTGCTGACTTTTACCCCTAGCGTGGCAGCGGATGTCAGCATGGTCTGTATTAACGCCTCGCTCCAACTCTATCTGTCCAGCATCACCAGTCAGAAACTGCCAGCCGTTCCTCCTTCAGTCTGTAATGAAGATCATATGTTTAGCTGGTGCTGAAACATGACACGAGACGTCCACATCAAATAAAAGCTGCTGCCAGCAGTGGGGCCTGCAGGATCTGTCCCGCGCCGGGAGAATGAAACCATATCTCCATAGGCCTGCAACACAAGCCGTAAAAGTAAAAAGGGCCCCAGTTCCCCCCCCCAAAAAAAATCTCAAACCAACCAAACTGGGGATGACTTAAATTTTGCTTTGTCGAAAGTTGACGTTGGACACATACTGTTGGATTTGCATTGTAGATTCATTAGAGATAGGGTGCTTTCACATCTGTGGTTCGGTTCATTTGGTCCAGACCAAGGGCAAAAAATTGTACATTGTAACATTCTTCTGCCATTTTGGCGTCCTTTTCACACCGCACTGATTGCTTTGGTCTGAACCAGTTGAAAAGAACCCAAATGCAGTCATGTGACAAAATCCACATTGCTTATTGGCCAGATGTTATTGAATGCATTCCCTAAACTGCTTTTTCGATTGGTCAGAATTAACGGGTGGGGATATGCCAATGGAATTCCCGCTAGTAAACAAACTGGCAGACACAAAATGTCGCTTCTGAGGAGGGACGACTGCGCTGGCTGATTGTATCCCTGGTCATAGTATACAATATACTGTAGTTTGTATACATCACTTCAGACAAACTATTTCGGGAATGAAGAGCAGCTGGAAAACAATGTTTTAATGCATTGTCATTTTAATGCATTGTGCAAGTCATCTCAGGAGGAGGCGTGAATTAATTTAGCTAAACTGCAACATAGTCATCTTCCGGAAATATTACCAACAATCTATCAGGTAATGTTTTTCCTGCTCACTCTCTGTTTAAAATTGTTGGTAAAGCGCTGTCAACAAATATTTCTCCTCCACACTCCATAAGATGGGACAGCGCATCGGACTACGGCAGCTAGATTAGTCCAAAAAAGCGCAGTACTTTTTGCGGTTCGATCTGTTCTAGTTTAGATCATGTTCTCACCACAAACGAACCACTCCAGGGTTCGTTTGAAAGCGTACCAAGACCACCTCTTCAAGGAGATCTTGGTATGCTTTTTTGATCCACTTTTGGTGCGCACTCGAGTGCGATTGCTACATTCACACCTGCCAAAACGAACAGCACCAAGAGGGAAAACAAACTCCAGTGCGATTTAATTGAACTAAATAAGGCAGGTGTTGAAACACCCATAGACTTTAGTCAGGGCAGTGCCAGATATTAGATGTTAGACTTAAGCTCAATGTATACTTCTAAATCTGATATCTCATGGTGCATCTGCTATGTTGTTCTGCCAATAACACTTTCGAAACACTAATAGCCAGTAGGGTTTCTATGTTCTTCTGTGTTAAGTTTCTTTGCCAGGGTTTTGAGTTAATTAGTGAAATGTTCAATGCTACTGTAAGCGAAGTTCAAACTCAAAAAAAGAGTAAAGAACTGTCGAACTTAAATCATAATATAACCTCAAAACTAAAACTATGCATGAATATTTTCATAGTTCCTATAACTATTGGAAGAAGTACTAACTTTTTTGGTGCATTTACATCATAGGAATTGGGAATGGTTTTAGCTCCAGGAATGCCTTTTGGGGGGAATAAATAGCCTTACTTAAGAGAAGGGTCTACCTGGCCCAATAGAAAATACCAGTGACGTTAGTGTACCATTGATAGGATGAATACCTGTAATAAAAGTACAGACACTCACCATTGTGTGAATACATAGACCTACACTATTTAAGAATAAACTTCATAGATGTGGGAAACAACAGTACATGGGCCAACGCCAGTGCAGGCACTTCTTTATCCTCAGTCATTTAGTTTGTTGAAAGCCATGCATAAATGACATGCTTGTTGTCTGGTTTATGGCACTTTAGAGTTCCTATTAGAGCAACTAGATAAATGCAAGTTGAGGAAAGTGTAGTTTAGTGGGAATCGTACTTGTGGCTAGTTATTTAATTGCATGCAAAAGCTTGGCAAACGGGATTTCCTCATTCAAGCACAGGTGAAACTTGGTCTTTGATGCCCAAAATAGCTGTACAAAGGCATTACAAAAATGGCTGCAGGAACACAATTTCCTTGAGAAGTAGCATTGGAATTTATTTTTGACAGCAATGAAAATGAGGCTGTAGTGAATTAGGTTGCCTTCAGTGGATACTGTTGTTTAATTTGCCACAAGGGTGAATCACAAACAGTTGATTTGAAGCACAGAAGTATATAAAAATGTTATAGACTTTGTACTTGATGGTTTTAATGAGGGACAAAAGTACAATTTCAAGAATAAGTTTGATTAATGTAAACAGGTGGTTTCACTAAAAGTATTTACAGTAATTAACAAACTTGGACTTCACAACAGTTCTGTTTAGGAGACCTGTTATGCCCTTAAAGAATGTATAAAATACCCCATGAAGGATTTATTATACTATATTTTAGATAAGTGTTTCTCAACCATGTTCTTGGAAGACCACCTGCTCTGCACATTTTTCATGTCTCCCTAACCAAACACTCCTGATTCAGATCATCAGCTCATTAGCAGAGACTGAAAGACCTTTAATGGGTGTGAAAGACAAAGGAGACATCCAAAACATGCAGTGTTGGTGGTCCTCCAGGAACGTGGTTGAGTAACACTGCTCTAGATATCCATTTTTAATGGATACAAAAGCACAAATTTTGAGTCTCTTTAAATGCAAATTAGGTACTGCTCTCCGTCCCTTTACAGAAAAAACTATACTTTAGATGTTCATTTTTAATGGATACAAAAGCTAAATTTTTTGAGGCTCTTCAAATGAAAATTAGGCACTGCTCTCCGTGCTTTTACAAAAAAGAAAACTATAATCTAGATGTCTATTTTTAATAGAAACAAAAGCACAATTTTTTGAGGCTCTTTAAATTCAAAATAGGTACTGCTTTCCGCCGCTTTACAGAAAAATCTATACTTTAGATGTTTATTTTTAATGGATACAAAAGCACAAGGCTCTTTAAATGCAAATGAGGTACTGCTTTCTGCTGCTTTAAAGAAAAAAGAAGGGGGGGGGGGTGGGATGGACAATGTCTCAAAAACTGTCAGGACAAAACATCTGATCGGTTGTATCATGTTCATTGTACGGCGTTGCAGTTTGTCACCACCATGAATGTTTATTATCTGCATGCATTTTAAAGCCTTGTCATATTATAATCTTTATGTACTATGTTAGCAGATATAATCATATTTGTTGTTGAGCATTGTTTCAATTTGGAGAGCTAACATTTATTTTTTATATCTGACAAATTATTGTATATACACCATAAGTAAAAAAAAAAAATATTAGCAACTTGCCTGATAGATAAGATGTATGTCTTTATTTTGACGGGTAGTGCAGAGATAAGTATAGTATCATTGACGCATTAGGCAAAATATAATTAGTTGTTTCAAATCTGCAAGCAGTTATATGTAAGTTTGTGGAAATGAAAGCATTTGAACATGTTTATCCAGCAAGGCTAGTTGAGCCACAATTAACTGGACCAAAATGTCTACACGGAAGTCAGTTGTGTATATTTGTATTTGTTCTGGAACAAGCACACACCTTGTAATTGTCCACATGAACCTTGGCGTAGGTGTAATTTTCGTAGTTGAACCAACTGAAAAGAGTTCAAGCGGAGGTATAGGACTCAATCAAGAGGATCTAATCCCATCAGCCTCAGCACAGTTCTTGCGGCTCATGTAACATCCATTTACATTTATTTATTTGGCAGATGCTTTTATCCAATGCATCTTAGGCCGTGCCCTCACTACGCCACTGTCAGACAACCAAAATTGCTGTACAGCTCACATTACACAATCTTTTATGTCTTCTGTCATGTTGTTGTAGCAGAACACATAAAGCATAAAAGAGCAAAAACGAGGTGAACAAATTACAGAAGCTTTGGTCAAGACGTGTCTTATGCGTTAAAACTCACAGCAAATACACACAGAAATGAGTATGTACAATTTATATATATAGCCTTTGACAACCTATGTATTGTATTTGCATTTTGAAATATTTGTGTACAGATGACATTACAAATACAATCCCTGTTCACAAAGACTGGAAAAAACCCTAAAAATGCTGTATTGAGCATGCCAGACCAGTAGATGGCGGTGTCATTTGAAAAACAAAACACTATAGGCCCTATCATACACTCGATTTTTGCTAGTTTCAGTCTGGCATATGAATCATTTTCACATCCTGCACTATGTTGCTTAAATAGCAAATGATTTTTAAGGCTAACTTGAGACAACAGAAATAGAAAAGTTGGTCTAAACTCAATGGCGTATTTTTATGACATTTTTTTAAAGAGCGTGTTAAGGCTGGTTTATACTTGTGACGGGCGGGAACCAGGGGACATGCAACAGATGAACACAAAACATCGGTTTCCATCTAGAGCTACTTCACGAGACTCAACGCTTTAAACACTCGCTCCAACAGGTTCGCGTGGCTTTCAGCACTGCCCACACTCGTCATGGATGCCAAGCCGACTAATCATAGAGCTTATGCTATGTGTCATTGCGACGTGTACTTACATTTTTTGAGAGGTGCGCATCAACCACGACAAGGGCTATGCGACCACGGGAAGGCTGCACCGGACCATACGCACGCGCTTGACGCAGAAGTATAAATCAGCCTTAGGTGATATGCGCATCTGCAGGTCCAAAACACACGTACATGTTGCTTATTACACATACACGGATATGCAGTAGCACACAGTGTAGGGTAAAAGTAGCGGGGTTATACAATTTGTTTGAAATTCAGGTTTTAAAGAAAGCTCCATAGATTACATCTGACAAATCCCATCCTCTTTTTGATTCATTTCAAACCCTTCTTTCAGGATCTCGTTATAGGGTCCCTTTGGCAAGGACCAACAGATTTAATTTTCATTTGTTCCTTGTGCTATTGATTTGCTGAATTTTAATGGAAAGAGGTAGCTGTTTTAGTACTATTAATGTTGATTAATGTTTGCCTTAAGTGTGTGATATGATATATATGTTGTAAATCTATAATGCGGCAACGCAGTGGCGCAGTAGGTAGTGCTGTCGCCTCACAGCAAGTAGGTCGCCAGTTCGAGTCTCGGCTGGGTCGGTTGGCATTTCTGTGTGGAGTTTGCCTGTTCTCCCTGCGTTCGTGTGGGTTTCCTCCGGGTGCTCCGGTTTCCCCCACAGTCCAAAGACATGCGGTACAGGTGAATTGGGTAGGCTAAATTGTTCGTAGTGTATGAGTGTGGGTGAGTGTGTATGGATGTTTCCCAGAGATGGGTTGCGGCTGAAATGAAACATGTGCTGGATAAGTTGGCGGTTCATTCCGCTGTGGCGACCCCGGATTAATAAAGGGACTAAGCCGAAAAGAAAATGAATGAATGAAATCTATAATGCTGCAGTTTACAGTAACAAATATCTTTAAATAGGAAAATTAAAGGATTAAAATGTAAAAAAATATATTATTGTCTACATAAATATAAAAACTGCTACCTTCTACTATGCCTTCTTTACCTCAAGGGGCTTTGGGGAATTATTATTATTATTAATATATGCATATTTATATTTGTGTTTATAGTTTTTGTTTAGATTTGTCCACCTGTTGGGTTTTAAAAACATATGCGTCGCCATAGGTGCATAAGAATAGGAAGTTGGGCATAACCATTGGATATTGGGCATGGTAGCTCACAATTTCTTGACTGCACTTTTTTGTTTTTGTTAATTTATTTATTGGCTGGAATTTAAAAATTAATTTAGAAATAGTTTTGAAACAAACCATTGCACCTAATCAATTAAATTATAAAATAATTATTAAATATGGAATGGATGTCTTGAGTGGAGCGCGTCCAAAACAACCACTGCTAATTCTGCCATTGTTGTAATGGTTGTCAAGTGCTTGTTCATGCCTATGGCAATCATATTAAATCTTGTTTTTGTATTTAACAGTGAGACGATAAAATGGGGTTGCTTTCTAAAAACTTGCACTTTGAAACCAGTTTTTAAATGTTAGCCTTTTCATGGCCTCTAAAACAACATTGTTGTGTAAATGAAAGGCCAAATCCCATTTTTTGGGGTAAAAACATGTAAATACACTACCTGACAAAAGTCTTGTCGCCTGTCCAAGTTTTAGGAACAACAAATAATAGTTTGTCTTCTAGTTGATCATTTGGAATAAGAAGTAGCTTAAATGAAAGGCAAAGGCCTCTAGATTATTTTACCAAAATAAAGTATGATCATGCCTTGATTTTTTTATTATTTAATTAGGAAAGTAAAGTACTGTCATTTAACTGAAATAGTGTATAGTATAGAATATAAAGTCTTTGCGCAGTGGAAAAGGAATTAATATTGTGTATGACTCCAATGAGCTTGAAGGACTGCATCCATACATCTCTGAAATGACTCAAGTAACTTATTAATAAAGTCATCTGGAATGGCAAAGAAAGCATTCTTGCAGGACTCCCAGAGTTCATTCAGTCTTTGTATTTATCTTCAATGCCTCCTCTTTTATCTTACCCCAGACATGCTCAATAATGTTTATGTGTGCTGACTGGGCTGGCCAATCCAATGAAGGCAGAAGGAGTGCTATCCTGCTGAAGAATTTGCCCTCTCCTGTGGTTTGTGATGTAATGGACAGCACAAATGTTTTGATACCTCAGGCTGTTGATGTTGCCATCCACTCTGCAGATCTCTTGCACGTCCCTATACTGAATGTAACTCCAAACCATGATTTTTCCTTCACCAAACTTGACTGATTTTCTGTGAGAATCTTGGGTCCATGCAGGTTCCAATAGGTCTTCTGCAATATTTGTGATGATTGGGATGCAGTTCAAGAAATGGATCATCAGAAAAAAAAATCTACATTCTGCCACTTTTCCAAATGTTGCTTTTACAACTGCGATTGTTGACAAGACTTTTGTCAGGTAGTGTATGTCATGTAAATGCCCATATATTGTGGATTGATATTATAAACTAACATTTTGATTATCTGAAAAGCTGCTTTGAAATATTGTGAAAAGTGCCATGAAAAGTAAAATTTTGCTTCACTAAATGACACCTTAGAACCCTCCATATTCATGAAATCTTTTCATACCACAGGGCTGGAGTGGGAAGTGTTTTTAGTAGTAGGTTGTTTAAAAATAAATACTGAAAAGATATTAAATGCCACCTCTATGAAAACCCCATTTTAGAACCTTTATCTTCAAGCCCAAATTAGACTGGATTTTCCTGTGCACTAGGATGATTTCAAAGTTTACTTTGACCATAAGGTGTCAGCTGAACAAACCCAAGTCTTGTCGCCTGTCCAAGTTTTAGGAACAACAAATAATAGTTTGTCTTCTAGTTGATCATTTGGAATAAGAAGTAGCTTAAATGAAAGGCAAAGGCCTCTAGATTATTTTACCAAAATAAAGTATGATCATGCCTTGATTTTTTTATTATTTAATTAGGAAAGTAAAGTACTGTCATTTAACTGAAATAGTGTATAGTATAGAATATAAAGTCTTTGCGCAGTGGAAAAGGAATTAATATTGTGTATGACTCCAATGAGCTTGAAGGACTGCATCCATACATCTCTGAAATGACTCAAGTAACTTATTAATAAAGTCATCTGGAATGGCAAAGAAAGCATTCTTGCAGGACTCCCAGAGTTCATTCAGTCTTTGTATTTATCTTCAATGCCTCCTCTTTTATCTTACCCCAGACATGCTCAATAATGTTTATGTGTGCTGACTGGGCTGGCCAATCCAATGAAGGCAGAAGGAGTGCTATCCTGCTGAAGAATTTGCCCTCTCCTGTGGTTTGTGATGTAATGGACAGCACAAATGTTTTGATACCTCAGGCTGTTGATGTTGCCATCCACTCTGCAGATCTCTTGCACGTCCCTATACTGAATGTAACTCCAAACCATGATTTTTCCTTCACCAAACTTGACTGATTTTCTGTGAGAATCTTGGGTCCATGCAGGTTCCAATAGGTCTTCTGCAATATTTGTGATGATTGGGATGCAGTTCAAGAAATGGATCATCAGAAAAAAAAATCTACATTCTGCCACTTTTCCAAATGTTGCTTTTACAACTGCGATTGTTGACAAGACTTTTGTCAGGTAGTGTATGTCATGTAAATGCCCATATATTGTGGATTGATATTATAAACTAACATTTTGATTATCTGAAAAGCTGCTTTGAAATATTGTGAAAAGTGCCATGAAAAGTAAAATTTTGCTTCACTAAATGACACCTTAGAACCCTCCATATTCATGAAATCTTTTCATACCACAGGGCTGGAGTGGGAAGTGTTTTTAGTAGTAGGTTGTTTAAAAATAAATACTGAAAAGATATTAAATGCCACCTCTATGAAAACCCCATTTTAGAACCTTTATCTTCAAGCCCAAATTAGACTGGATTTTCCTGTGCACTAGGATGATTTCAAAGTTTACTTTGACCATAAGGTGTCAGCTGAACAAACCCATTGTTTCACAGTCAAAAGACAAACAACAAACTGTAGAAGACAGCAAAAAAGCCACTCTTGTTGACGAGTGCCAGGAAATCTAGTTAAAATAATTACAAATACATTTTTAGCGCTCAGAACATTTGCTTACAAAAAGCACAGGCACTGGACAAGGATGTATCTTTGTGCGCATGTTTTGACTGTTTGTGTCAAGCTGTCCACTTGACTGCACATATGCTACACTACACATCAAAAATATATACTTGAAGTACTAGCGCAATAACTCTTCTGTACTACAAAATTTAGTATCGCTAGTGCTATAACTCTGCCATGTTGTGCTACATGAACTCTAAAACGAAAACATCCAGGATACTTCCAGACACTTTGGCTGCGATGAGTGCTAGAAGAAACCTGAGTCCTGCTGTTTGTCATACTCACACACGCGCACACACACACACACTGGCTGTGCCCAGATCAGATGTTATCTCTTGAGGAGGTGTCTATGGTGCGGATGGCTGCTGTATGAGCAGGATAAACAGCAGCAGTGAATATAATCCACTGCGCTCAGTCTGAGAGCCGTGTGGATTAGCCGCCTCTGGCTCTACTAGCCTCTTCACTCTACTTTCGCACCTTTAAAAAAAGCCTAATTGAGCCAAATCTCATTATTTGGGACCTGGACACTGAGACGATAATCAATTGGGCACCGGTTGTCTTTAAATGGATCGTACCTGTCATAGCCACAGCTTGCTCTGCTCTGTTGATTACACTAATCGGATGGGAGGAGGAAAATGGATTTGTTGTTTATCGATGGCAATCATTTTTATGGGATTTTGCAAATGTCACTTCTGAAGTCATTTATAATGTTTATGAGTTAAATGAGCAATTAATGGCACTTTCAGTGATTAGTGTACAAATTGCAGGGCCCTGCAACTCTAAAATGCTGTTATTTTCCCAAATTAAACTACTCAGGCTAATGAAAAATACGCGCCTGAAGCAAAAGTTTTACAAAAGTCAAATTAGAGTAATTTTAAACAGCATCATTTTAAATAAAAATGGATATGTTTCTAAGCATTTTGGCCATTCGGACAACAATGGCGTTTTTGAGTAACAATAAACACCTTAACAACGGTACACGTTTTACTCGCGTTTTTCATCGACATTTAATGCCTCATGACTAAAAAAAGAGCCCAATGCGAGCGCACATTGAAGAAGATGCCCAGAGGCGATATGAGCGCGGAGCATGCCATCCATGCTTGTTCGAATCAGCAGTAACTTTAACAACAAGCCTGTCAACTTTCTCTCTTCTTGTTCTGCTATGTTACAAGCGGGTGTCAGAACATTAAAGTTGTGTAGTGCCACCCTGTGCACCGGGGTGCCATCTTACGTCAAGGAGTGATTTTGCATACTCTACTACTCGACAGCAGTGAAAATCGCTTGGGCTTGAATGTGGAAAACGTCTCGAAAAACGCTGACGATAAATGCAAACGAAAAGCGTCCCAGTGTGTACGAGCCTTAATACCGTTATTGTCTCTGTGTAAACAAGAACAAAAAAATAACGAAAATGTTGACAATGCAAATGTGTGCAAACTTCAGTCTATAGGCGTGCATGAGTACCTGAGAATCAAAACAACAATGACTGACTACCCAGTTGTTAAGCCGTGATATACCGGATACTGTTTCCGGGTCCAAGCTGCTATTCAATTGAATTGAGAAAATATTAGTTTATGACCCCTTTTTAGTAATATCACACATTATACAACAAGTGAATTTATACACGTCATAGAACAGGTGAATACACAACAGTCTCTGGACTTGCTGCATCACAGACACCAATATTTTAACAATTTATAAAAAATGTATCACTTTCTGACCATCAGATATTAGGCATGGATATTTATATTGCGATCGTGATTTTCAAAAGTATTACATCGCTTTGTAAATGTTTATTATTACCATTTGATTAGTCTCCCCATACAGTTTACGGAGCGCTTGGACCCGGAAGCCGTTTCGCGTGCTGTCCCATTTAACAAGCAGACAGCACCACATGTTTGCAGGAGTATAGTGTGTCTTTGCATCGCCATCTACTGGTCTGGAAAGCAAAATGCAGCATTTTTAGTCATTTTCTTATATTGGTGTAAATGAGATCACTTTTAAAATATTGTCACATGTATCCGAAAATTTGCAATAATTCAAAGAAAACTCTTATGACTTTGGGACATTGCAAAAAATATATTTAGATTTTTCTGAATGTGTGTATTCACATGCTAATGCTATTGCCTATGAAAAATATTTAAGCAAAACCCACCTCAAAAATTATGCATTCTTTAAAATAACAGCTGAAAATTGTGGACATCTATTTTTTGTTATGGTTATGGTTAGGCTTGGTGTCCACACTACTCCGCCATCTTCAACCAGTAAAGCTTTTTTATAATGTTAAACTAGCCTGATCTCACGAGAAAACGTAAGTATTTAACGTTTTGTCAGTTAAGTGGCTAATTCGTAAGAATTCATTTGAGTTCAGTCGTATGAAAATGTACGATTTTAAAAAGGAGGCATGTCACCCAACCCCGCCCCTAAACCCAACCGTCATTGGGTGATGAGAACGAATGAGATCATACGAATTCATACAAATTAGACACTTAATCAAAAATGTACGAATTGCTATGAGATTGCGTTGGGTTAAAGACACTGTTTTAGTTGGTGTTTCATTTACAAAATGGATGGTGGCAAAATATGCACATGATCAGTGAGTGTGAGTGGTCATGTATCATGCGTTTTAGCCATAGTGTGGATGGAGATTGTTTTTCTGAACTGTAATAGAAACGCCAGTCTGGATGAGGAGCGTTTTCATTCTATACAGCAAAAAAGCACTAGTGTAAACTTTAGCTCATTCACAGTGTTGAGCCATTCCAAACATCCTCCATTTGTGTGTCTTTTCTCATCGACTCATCTAGACAAACCCACAATATTCAAGATTAACTTTTTATGAAAATGCTGCATCATCATCATTATGGCAACAAATTATTTGACAATAATGGCATTGTTGGATCAGTTGAAAAGATCTCTGAAGTGGAACCGGCAAAAATGACTACTTTAAAGGGGCGCTACAGATATGCAGTGTTCAAAACTAATTTTCACGCCAAGTTCATTGTACTTTAGATTATAGTTTGTCAGACTTTTCTAAAAGTTCTCGCAATAAAATCATGTGATTAGTGTCTCTAATGCGTTAATGGAAAATACTTGCAGGCGATCTTGACTGTCTATATTAGTGACCTGTCACTTTTCAAGTGCATGTAATTTATACGTTTATATGTTAAATGAGCTTTGATAGCAATTAATGCTTTTGTACTACAAAATTAGTTTTCATAGCTGTGAAACTTTGAAGACTTTGAATAAAAAAACAACTGATAAATGTAGAAGGCATTTCTTATGACTACGAATTCGGGACTTTCCTTCCATTCAGGAAATAAATAAAGCCCTGAAAAGTTACGGTGTCCTTTTGGGATGATGATGAAGAACAAGACTTCACAAAGCTTTTAGGAGCTTTTAAGACTCCAAAAACTTAAAAGGAGTTTCATCATCTTCTTTAATGCAAAACAAGGCTGAATGTATAAAAAGTCTTGGGAGGAAAACGATTATGGCTATTAAGGGCTGAAGACTCGGTAGACAGTAAATCCCAGCGTGACGCACCTTGAACATATACACACGTCTTCATTTACATATTTACATGCATAGGCAAACAGTTGTGAATATGTATGCGTGAAGAACACTGAGTTAATGAAGACATATTGCATTAACTGGTATATTCAGGGCTACAAATTAATCTATATGTTTAACCTAATTGGAAATCCTTTTAGCTACACTTAATACTTTACAATGTTTAAATCAATTCCACACACATACGCTACTACAAATTTACAATTCTACCCCTTGTATTTTTAAGGTACCATATCTTAGATTTACATTTACGCATTTAGCAGATGCACATGAGCTGTTTGTCTCCTATAATTACAGTGGGGGAAATTATTATATTGAACAAGTCATCATTTTTCTCAGAAAACATATTTCTAAAGGTGCTGTTGACTTGAAATTTGGATGTTGGTAACAATCAAAGAAATCTATATATGCAAAGAAAACAAATCTAATAGTTCTCAAATGAAGTTATGCATGATAAAATAAAATGACGCAGGGAAAAAGTATTGAACACATGAAGAAAGGGAGGTGTAGAAAGGCAGTGCAAGCTCAAACTGTAGCTGAAATCTCAGTAGTTATTCAGCAACCCTCTGCCCTTCCTAATTGTAAATTAATATTAGCTGTTTCAGTCCAACATCTACATTATCAGAATGATGAAGATGAAACCAGGGTGGACATTCATGACAATGATCCAAAACAGCCAAGGAGATTCTTAAATGCTTTCAAAGAAAGAAAATCAAGCTGTAGAATGGCCCAGCCAATCACCTGACTTGAATCCAATAGAAAATACAAATTAAAGATCAGATTTGATTGACGAGAGTGACAGAACTGACAGATTGACAGAACCATCTAGATTACCCACTATTGAAGTCTGTGAAAAAATCACATCTGAGCAATGAACGTGACTTTATTTTCCAGATAAGAGGCGTCTTTAGGCTGCCAACACCAAAAAAGCCTTTTATATAAAGTATTAAATACATTTCAGAAGTTCAGGACTTTCTCCTTGTATCATTTCATTGTTATTACACACATTTATTTTTCAGATTTTTCCTGTTTTGTTTTATTTTCATGTTTGTATTGTTTGGGTTTTTACCAAAATGTGGTTCAATTTCTTGTCAACATCCCCTTTAGAAATCTTATTCTTAGGAAAAAAACATGGCATGTTCAATACTTATTTTCCCTGCTGTACATAACAGTGCACTGAAAAAATATATATTTCTAGCCCCATGTATTACAGCAGTGTTTCCCAACCCTGTTCCTGGAGGCACACCAACAGTACATATTTTGGATGTCTCCATTATCTGACCCATTTATTTCAGGTTTTGGAGTCTCTTCTGATGTTATGATAAGATGATTCAGGTGTGTTTGATTAGGGAGAGGTTGAAAATGTGGACCGTTGGTGTGCCTTCAGGAACAGGGTTGGGAACCACTGTTTCATATGAGAAACAGTACTCATATGAGACTCATATGAGTACTGTAAGCATGCTTAAATCACGATACACTTGCTTTGGAAGTAAAAAGTATTTTACTGTAAAATATTGAAAACAAACTGACCTCATGCTTAAAAATAAGAACAAATATATACGAATAGTGTGACGAAAAATATTCCTGTTTTGTCTTTAAATTCACATAATTCTTTTAACCCCAATTGGGAGATTTATTCATTCACTTTCCTTCGGCTTAATCTCAGATTTTTCAGGGGTTTCCACAGTGGAATGAACCACTAACTTATCCAGAATATGTTTTACAAAGCGGATGCCCTTCCAGCTGCAACCCAGTACTCGGAAACACCCATATACACATACATGACCAATTTTAGTTCATTCAATTCACCTATATCGCATGTCTTTAGACTGTGGGAAACCGGAGAACCCGGAGGAAACCCACGTGAACACGAGAAGAACATGCACACAGGCCCAGCCGGAACTTGACCGTGTTGCTGATGCTGTGAGTCAGTGCTAACTACTGAGCCACCATGCTGCCCCAATTGGGAGATTTTTGGGGTTTTATCTTTCGTTTTTTTGTCAGAAATACTTACAAATATAATTCACCCCCCCCCCCCCCCCCCAAAAAAAAAGAAATTTGTTCATCTTCATAACACAAAATCTTATCATTCATATATCACTTGAGACTCATATGAGTCTGTTCACTCAAAACACTGAGCATCGAACATCATTTACAGCATTTAAATGTGGTCAAAAACTTGAGCATGATTGGTTGACACCTAAGAGCCAATGAGATTCCTACGTTTTACAAAAAAAGTCTACCGCAACCGCCATTTTTAAGCTGCCTTTAATAAAATGAGTAAATCAGCAAAACAAGTATGACTTAGTACTAGCCAACACAACTAAAATACTAAGATAAACGTTGTCATGTGCTTTCTGAATTACCCTTAAAACATGTCAGTCTCAAAACATGTCCGAGTGTAAATGTGCAAGAGTGAGTATTTGACAAAAGAAGCCGGTTTCCTAGAGTGTGTGTGGGAATCTCACCAGACTGTATTATGGATTTAAGTGTGTGTGAAGGTGTGTGTGTGTGTGTGTGAAAAGAGAGAGCGCCGCAGTAGTATGTCAGAGAGGAGGGTGTGTGTGTGCCTGTGTGTGTGTGTGTGTGTGTGTGCAGCGGACGTCACTGAAGAACTATGTGCGAGCGAATGTTTGTGTGTGCGTGTTTCTGGTGAAATAATGAACATCTCTGTGTGGGTGCGTCTGTATGCCGGTAGCCTGTTGGGTAAGCATATGTATGTGCCCAATTATGTGTCTGTCAGTGCTGTTGTGTGTTTTGCGTGAAAACAACAGGCTGAATGTGCACGTATCTGTGCAAGGCAGCACTTTGAGCCAGAGAAACGGCTTGGCGACGGCGTTTTTTCCTGCAGTAATCAGGGAGAGT
This sequence comes from Danio aesculapii, assembly GCF_903798145.1. Taxonomy (NCBI): domain Eukaryota; kingdom Metazoa; phylum Chordata; class Actinopteri; order Cypriniformes; family Danionidae; genus Danio; species Danio aesculapii. The sequence goes on along the minus strand of NC_079456.1, from coordinate 21,594,761 downwards.
ATAGCTTTGGCCCTGTGTACCTCTCCCTGCCTGCGGTTTGTCCACATGCCTCCTCTGCTCGCAGTGGGGGAGGGTTGTGTGTGTGTGTTTGTATGCGCAGTTTTAGGGGTGTTGAGGCCCTTGGAAGGGAACAGGCAGATCTTGTTAGCTGGCTTGACCCACGGAAACACAGTCAACAATGCGACACGCTAAGATGACAATATGACACTAAAAGAGACCGAAAGATTCTACTGCAATACATTCGTCTGTGCACATCTGAAATCAACAGTACGATGAAGAGAGAAGCATTGTTTCTTTTTCTGCTTCCCCTGACGGCTTCAAGTCAGAGAGGCCCGCTTCCATCTACCTACATCACCGAAATGGCATGCGTGGTTCGCCACAGTGTGGTGGGACTTTTTTCATGCACGAATAGGCTTTTTCTTGTTGCTCTTAGCAATACCTGCTTTTGATTAGTTCACAACGATGCTGCGTTTGAGAGCAAACCCAGACATGCAGATGCCATTTTATATATGCCGATACAGAATCGTGGCTTATGCATCACTTGAAATGAAAGAATGGATGGTCATTTTTAATGTTAATGTAGAAGGCCTTGATTCTGTCAGGTATTAACATGCATTTACAGTGATCCCATCATGAGTGGTCAGCCTAGACGATTGTCATTCCCACCTGGCATTATCACACATTCAAAGGCATCTCTTTTTTCCCTCCTATTTTCATGTGGTTTGGTAGATCTTATTTTTCACAACATTCTTTTAAAGCAGTGGTTCCCAAAGTGGGGGTCGGGTTGTTAGATTGTTTCACTTTTAGACTTTTTCACTTTTCAGTCAAAATACTAATTTGATATAGTTCTTGATGGTGTGTGTGCACTGTTGTGTGTTTAAAAACCACCTTCGAGGATAGTGGGGGTCATGAGTCACTAGAATTGTTATTTTAGGGGTCGCTGGCTAAAAAGTTTGGGAACACCTGCCTTAAAAGTGCGTTCATACCGAATGCGGTGAGAGCGTCAAAGTTTGCTCTGGCCACCCTGGCGACAACGCTGTCTGCCTTTACTGCTTCGGCGGTGAGAGCGTCAAAATTCGCTACATCAATCTCGTATTTAAAAGAGATGTTGCAGCATATAAGTGTTGCACACTTTTTATCAAATCCATTTAACAATGGAAGATCAAGTTGTTGCGTGTGGTGTAGCTTTGCTCCACTAATCCAATATGTGTCCATATGTCTGAAATATTCTGAAGCAGCAATACTCTTTTGTATTGTCGCATGCGATTCCCGCTTTTTTTTTTTGAACATTAAAGGGGTGGTCCACTACGATATCATATTTTAAACTTTAATTCATGTTTAATGTAGCTGTGTGAACATAAACAACATCTCTGAATGTAATACAGTCAAAGTTCAATGCAAAGGGAGATATTGGCTTTTACAGAGTTAGCTTAGCAAATCCTACAGCGAACGAATTTGGGGACTACAAAAAAATACATCCGGGTTAATGAGATCACAAGGGCTTCCGTTTACGTGCATTCACATTACGAAAAAACCCTGCGCAGCGAAGGGGCATGGCCAGAGGCACTGTATGGTTAACGCAGTGAATGCTATGCTCTGTGAATTTCCACAGAGTTTGTTCTGCTTCTGTATTTGGGCTTCCAAAGGACACCACACAAAGACAGAAGTGCTTACAGTTTAATTTTAATTATTCTAGAGAATTTAAAATATATATATATAGCTCTAGCATTTGACAAAGGAGAACTTCCAAAATCTCTCCCAGTTCAGGGATGGATTCGGTTATAACTCCTCCAACTGACGAAGCTGGGGATTGTGAGCCACAACCTGTAAGTATTTTTATTAGTAAAAAATAATTAACTACAGGCACAGGGTCTAGCATTAACAGTATTTTGTAGCAAGGACATAAACAAGGATGTAAACAATGGGAAATGCTGTATGGCACTGCTAACAATTTAGCTACAAACTCATATTTATTAGTCAAAGTTCACAAGGCTGCATTCTCTGAACTTCTCTCAAGTGGTGGATTTCTACATTGCGATTGCTAGCCGCTGAACCGCGTTATAACTCATTACCATAAAGTTAACTTGATTTCAACACTCCTAACAGGTGTTGTGTAAGTTATGAAAATGGAAACCAAGTGTAAACAAAGCTTGAAAGTTTCATTTTTAGCTAATGCCAAATAGGTCTTGTTGAATAGCAAAGACTATAGAATACACAAGACGTTTCACTCATATAGCTTTCAATGGGGGAAGATGTAACGTTCAAGATGGCCACTATAGCGAAGGAATCCCCGCCTTCAAGTAAAGGAGCCAAACATCCATCGCTATAGACTGACAATTCTCTAAGGGAGGGGCTCGGCTCAGATGTGCTCTTTATGACAGTTTCTTCAGCTTCATGGTTTTGAAGCCCCTGAAGTTGGCAAACATGGCGGGGTGAGGAAAAAAGAGCTGAATATCAGCAAACTTGACTCACAGACATGAGAAATATATCTACATGTAGCATTAAAAACTCTGCTCTTGAAAACAAATGTTCTCTGGTTTTGTAATCTATATGAAAGGAACTTGAGCTACAGTCTTCCCATCTGACCTCATTATCTAGAGTTCCTCCCTCAATAATGTGAGCAGGTAAACACCCACAAACTTGTAAACAAAACGGCCACTGTTGCTTTTAGAGAAGATTTGCTGACAGGAATAAGAAGAAGTTACCTCAGAAGAACAATGTGCTTGGATGCGGCTTTATTCAGAGGATTTTTATGGTAGTTACGGTACATAGTTTGATTGAAAGAATGATGTCTAATTGTGTCCTCCAGAAACAGCTATAAATGAGATTAGTGTCATGAAATTTTTCCTTTCAGGTGCACATGCTCATTACCCTTACAAAAAAAATTGCAGTAATCTGAAGTAAAACTGCAGTACAACAGCAGTATATAGAAGTATAACTGCAGTAAAATAAAGTACAATTGCAAAATTGCAATACAATGAAGTATAAACACAGTTCAAATACAGTACAATAAAGTTCAATAAAGAGTAAAAACAAGTAAACTCCGTCTAATATGCTAATGGTGTGGTAAGTACTGTACTGCACTTGTGTTGCAAGGGGTTTGTTCTTCAACATCTTCCAAGAATATTTTGTAGTTTTTAGGGATGTTTTTTGGATTCAAGTAATTTTCTAATTAGAATTTTAAGAGTTTATTTGCAAAAATGACTAATAAAAATAACTGCAGTGAACTGAACAGTACAACAGCAACTATAATGCAAGTTCAACAGCAGTAAAATCTGCAGTACAACTGAAGGAACATTAATCAAACTGAGAGGGCCCTCACAAAACTTACTGCAGTGTTTTAAAAGAATACTGCAGTTTTAGTAAACTTCTGAAAAGTGCATTTTGGATACGAAAAACTGCATTATTAAAGTATATTGCAGTGTTACTGCAATACACCTGAAGTACTACAATACAACCAACTGCACAGTACATCTAATGCAATACAATTGAACTGCTACTACAGTAGAAATGTAGTACAACTACTGCAATTCAACTGTATTACTATTACAGTAAAACTACTGCAATAGTACTGAAGTGATACTACTACCATAATGCAGTACAGCTACTGCAATAGTACTGAAGTACTACAACTACTATAATGCAGTACTGCTACTGTAATACAGCTGAAGTACTTCTACAATACAACTGCAGTACAACCAATACTGTTCCTGCTCGGTGGACAATCGTTTCCAATTGAGGTTTCAGTACTTCAGTTCTTTTGCTGAAATACTACCACAATACATTGTATTGCACTTTTCAGAAGTATAACTAACTACAGAAATAAATCTGCAATACATAATACAACTGAAGTGCACTTTTAATACTTCTGTACCTAAGTGCAATATATTGTTTAACATGTATTGGAGAAGCAGTACTGCATTATAGCAGTTGTAATACTTCAGTACTATTGCAGTAGTTGTACTGCATTTGTACTGTAGTAATACTTCAATTGTATTGCAGTAATACTGCAATATACTTAAATAATGCAGTTTTTTTCGTATCCAAAAAAACTGCACTTTTCAGAAAAATAAAGTAGTCCTTATAAAAACTGCAGTATTCTTTAAAAATAAAACTCTGTAATTTTTTGTAAGGGTAGCTTGGTTAGCCTGATAAAATGCTAATTTGTTCATGATTTTAACATTCAGTAGCAACATTTTTCACAGTTTCAACTAGCGATTCCAAATATGAAATTTTATCACAAGCTTGACAAATGATTTTGGGGAACGATTTTGGTTTACCCATTCAGATGCATCAGAGATGCACTTGCATGCCCAAAAGGCATTTCAAAGATGACCGCTAAGTTAAATTTGCCTTAAAGAGATTTAATAATAGTTACCAACAGACAATGAGTGTCAAATTTACTATTATCATTAAGAAACCTTTCTAACGTCAAATGTTTGACAGTAGCATAATATCAGATACACTATTGCTTCTCAGGAAACTATATCATGTTTTAAGGATTGTTATATTTTAGGTTAAAACCTTAAGGTGAAATTGTCTATTTTCCAGCAAATAAATGAAAACATTAGTTGTTCTTTCACGGACAAAAACACTTGTGTCGCCCAACAATGATTTTTTTAACCAATCAGAGGCCCTAAGAAATTAGAAGGCCCCTCCCCAAATACCAGCTGCAATTGTCTAGTAAACAGCAAATCAATTCATAATTGTGACGTATATAATTGTACAATCAAGTCTTGTTGGAAAGGCATATTTACAACACAATGTTACAAGCGAGAGAAATGTGGACAAACCCAAAAAATGTAATCCGGGGGTTAGGTTTGTCCAATTATTTTCCAGTTTCCAAATCATCATTTATGGTACTGTAGTTGTTGTAGTCTATAGCTGCATGTAAAAATATGATGGTATTGTAATATAAACTGATTCAAATTACAGCACCTTCATAAAATAACTACAAATATAAAACACTTGAAGCTATTCTCACATATTCTTGTAAGATTTGAGTGAACAAAACATTAATGTGTGTGTTATAGTAAAGGTACATCAGCATCTCGCTCTACCCAATGTGATTTGAATCCTCTGGTTGACACAGAAATACTCCAGAATAACCACACCGGTATCAATCTCAGGCTTTTGCTGAAGTTCTTCTGCATAAATGACAATGTTTACATGGGCAGATAATGAGATGTTATGCAGCCGCTGTTGTTTAAAATAAGTTTTTTGTGATATAATTCAGTAGGAGTAAGAGGGACAGTGCACTGTAGTTACTTCTCTGCTGCTGTGGCATCACCCACTCTAATTTCAGCCTGCATCTCTGCGACTGCAAAAAGCCATAAACACTGAAGATTAGGTCACAACAGCTTTCATAACCACTTTCATGACCTCTTTATGCCCTCCCTCACTGTCTCTCTCTCTCTCTGTCTCGCTCTGTCTCTCGCTCTCACTCTACTCCCACAACACCTTTTTAAACCGCTCTCCTTCAAGGTCGGCTTTTCTTTTGTCCTGCTCTTAATTCTAGTATTTTCATTTGCGAAAACCTGCTGATGTAAAATTCAAGGATAGATCACACTAAAATTAATTATTTACCCTCCTGACCTAGGGCGCTGAGCATAGACAACTATGGTTATACATTTAAGGTTGTTAAAAAGCCCTTTTCCTTTTTGCGTTGATCCCAGAAAATTGCTAGAGAGCCTTCAGTGTGAACGCAAGTATATATATATACATATATATATATATATATAGATAGATAGATAGATAGATAGATAGATATACAGTTGAAGTCTGTATATAGCCCCCCCCCTTTGATTTTTTTTTTTCCTTTTTAAATTTTTTCCCAAATGATGTTAAACAGAGCAAGGAAATTTTCACAGTATGTCTGATAATATTTTTTCTTCCGGGGAAAGTCTTATTTGTTTTATTTCAGCTAGAATAAAAGCAGTTTTCAGTTTTAAATCCATTTTATGGTCAAAATTATTAGCCCCTTTAAGCAATTTTTTTTTTCAACTGTCGACAGAACAAACCATTGTTATACAATAACTTGCCTAATTACCCTAACCTGCCTACCTTACTAACCTATTTAAGCCTTTAGATGTCACTTTTAGCTGTATAGAAGAGTCTTGAAAAATGTCTTGTAAAATATTATTTACTGTCACCATGGCAAAGATAAAATAAATCCATTATTAGAAATAAGTTATTAAAACTATTATGTTTTTTAAAAATGTGTTGGCGTGGTGAGGATTTTCAGCATGTGTGCTGTCAAAAGGATGAAGATCTTGCTGGCATTTTTCGTAATTGCATGTGTTTCAGCACGTTAAGCTCTCTTGGCCACCGTATTTTAGACTGGGTAAACGTTTTCACTGTTCTTAGAGACTATTGGCCGATGTACCTCCTTTTTTCCATATTACCATTTACTTTTTAATTCTAGGAATGCAATTTGAAGGAACTAAATTAGAGCAGTGCCTAAACTGTCAATATGGACTGTTGTTCCACAACTGCGATGGAGCAAAAGCAACAACAAAAAGTATAGATGCCCTTATTGATGAGGGATTGCATGAGGGGATTCAAATATATTCAAATTTTGTAGCATCAAACTTTTGGACAATTCATGTGACGAGTGTTTTTTGAAAGGCTGTGAGCTTGACTGTGTACATATTAACATAAGTGTAAGATACCTTATGTTTTATACTTAATTTTAATGAGACAGTCATACTATCTCTACTTTATCTTTCAAAGAGTATTAGTAGTAGTTAAATATATTCATACGTAATGGGGCATAATTAGCTGGGTGATGTGAAATGCAATAACGTTTGGCATCATTGACATCAAAGCTGGTGTGATGCCAACTTTAAAACGTGCGTGTGTCAGAAAGACATTTAGGGACCAGAAAATCATAGACCAAGGGTCTTCGACAGGGGGTCCACAACCCACAGGGGGTCTGCTGTGATGCTGCAGGGGGTGCACCAATTACTATGTGATCTCAAAATCTTTTTTTTTTAACAAGCAAAAGCTCAAAAATGTCTACTGGCCTGCATTAAAATGTATTAAAAGTAAAATTGAAGTTTGAGTAAGTGTAAGCACTACAAGATTTGAAAACTGCAGGATATTTCAGCAAATAGTACATTGAAAATGTTTCAGTTTGCTATTTATACAACTTATAACAATGTACAGCACAAATGATATAAACTACTGTTGTTATTATTTAAGTAAGAGATTAAACTTAAACTGTTTCTGACATTTCACTCATTCATTCATTCATTTTCCTTTGGCTTAGTCTCTATTTTATAGGTCAACACTGAAGAATGAACTGCCAACTATTCCAGCAAATGTTTTATGCAGCCGATGCCCTACCAGCTGCAACCCATAACTGGGAAACACCCATACACAATCATTAACACACACACACACACACACACACACACACACACACACACACACACACACACACACACACACATGCACACACACACACACACACACACACACACACACACACACACACACTCATACACTACAGCCAATTTAGTTTATTCAATTTACTTATAGTGCATGTCTTTGGACTGTGGGTGAAACCGGAGCACCCAGAGGAGAACATGCAAACTCCACACAGAAATGCCAACCATGCCACCCTTCTGACATTTCAAATAGTGATAAAATAAATATTGGAATAAAAATGTCAAACTTTAAGTAGAATTTAAGGTCACACTTTATTTTGATGGTCCGTTTGTTGAATTTAAGTTACATTGCATCTACATGCCAACTAATTCTCTCATTAGATTATAAGTAGACTGTTAGGTTGGGGTTAGAGTTAGTGTAAGTTGACATGTACTTGCAAAGTTTCTTATAGTCAGTTAAATGTCTGATGAAGGAGCAGAATCAACAGATATTAAGCAGACAGTCTACTAATACTAAAATGAACCATCAAAATAAAGTGTTACCGGATTTATTAGCATTAATATTAGTTTGTATTAAAATTAATAGCATTATTAGGAGTATTGTGGTGTTATAGTCAACAGAATATCTGTAAAGTAATACCAAATAAGTATCAGTAATAAAAATATAACAAATATAAATAATATAAAAATATATTTAAGCGAGATATATATATATATATATATATATATATATATATATATATATATATATATATATATATATATATATTTCAGTTTTATTGTGTTATCTAAAAATGATTATAAACACGACATCTTTTCTGTTTTTTATACAATAAATAACAAAAAAATTTTGGATTAACAAAATAGTGAGCCGATGACTGAATTTTAATTTTAAGGTTAATAATACTTTCGACTTGATATTTCATTTATTCATTCATTTTCTTTTTGGCTCATTCATTCATTCATTTTCATTTAGCTCACCCAATCCACCTATACGACATGTGTTTGGACTGTGGGGGAAACCAGAGCACCCGGAGGAAACCCAGGCAAACACGGGGAGAACATACAAACTCCACATAGAAATGCCAACTGACCCAGCTGGGACTCGAACCAGCGACCTTCTTGCAATAAGGTGATCATGCTACCCACTGTGCAATTTGACATTTCTCACCTTTAAATGGCGATAAGTGTCCACCTAATCAACAGATCTCGCTTCATTTAGTCTTTTAGGACCTGTTTTTCACCTCATATTAACATGCATTCAAATGTTTCACTTGTTCCCACTAGTTTTGGGATTTTATCAAGACTTTTCCAATGTAATTCATCAGGCTTTGAATCACCAAAGTGACACACAAGTACTCTTAAATGAACAAACAACATAACTGAAGGAAAAGTGAACGACAACTGTGTGATTTTAATCATAATTGATGTATTTTAGTACAATTAGAGCAAGCATTTTTTGTTTTTAACAGATGTCTAATAGACGTCTATAGTCATTTTGGCTAAAACACGGCTAAATTTGGGATGTCAGTTAAAATCTAATAGACGTCTAAGAATAGGCCAAAACTAGACCAGTCATCAAAAAGACAGAAATGAATTACTGCACATATAACGTCTGTCTAATCTGTCTATTTGATGACTAGTCTAGTTTTGGGCTATTCTAAGATGTCTATTAGATTTTCACTCACAGCCCAAGTTTAGCCTTGTTTTAGCCAAGCTGTCTACATTTAGATGTCTATTAGACGTCTATTAAAGACAAAATTGTTTGCTGGGATGCATCGATAACGCAACATGTCCCATAAAGTATTCAGAGAATAGGTCATCTTTTGCAGCTCTTTGAACACATTTGGCCACATGAGTGTTTTATCAACTCTGAAAGTGATTAAAGTAGAAAATCTCAAATCATTTTAGACCCCGTTTACACTTGTATTTAGCATCTGTGTAATCAGATTGACAATTTTTTTTTTATTCCAGGTGTAAAAGCACCTTACAGTAAAAATATTGTGCTTTTGCTGTGTCGACACTAAAAAAACGAACCTACACCGTCCGCTGTCAGTCAGTGTACGGTGGTGTTCCGTTTCGAGTGTGTTTGGATAGACTCTATTGAGGATGGAGAATTTCCTCCACGCTAACAATTACTGGCTGCAGAGGAGAAGAGACAGGCAGCGCTGGGGGTGGAGGGGCTGTTAGTGCTGGAGACGTAGGGTGAATGAGAAGGGGGGGAGCATTAGCATTTGTAGGCTGCAATTATATGTAATTTTCCAACAGCGGCGAAATTAGAAACCAAACAAAACAAGGGGGCAAATAGACTGTGCGGATTAGCTCCTTACTGACACATGCGATACAGTGAGGAGAAAGGAGGAGGGCGGGGGATGGAATGTTGGGGAGGCGTTGTTGGCAACATCATCCTACATGCAAATATTGACAAACAGAAGCAGCTACAGACAGGTTTGACAGCATGGAGTTGAAGTACAATGGAGAACAATCTTAGTACGTTGGATAGGTTGGGCAGGACTACACAACATGGACCACCCACTGTCCATTTATACTTTAAAGGAACACTCGACTTTTTTTGAAAATGGGTTCATAATTAAGGATTTTTTGCTGCTGTACCTTTGTAGCAGCAGGCGCGATTATATTAAGGCTGGTTTATACTTTTGCGTCAAGTGATCATCGTGACCCACTGCGCATGATTAATCTTAATTGATCTGCAATAACACTTATGAAACGCTAGCTGGCAGTAGGTTTTTATGTTCCTCTGTGTCGAGTTTCTTCATGGGTGTTTTTTAATGCTACATACTGTACAAGTAGCTCAAGCTCGCTCATTTAGAGGCGGGAACCAGTGGGCCTGCAACAACTTTAATCATAAGGTGAACACAAAACTAAAGTTTCTATCTGGAGCTCCTCTACGAGATTCAGCACTTGTAAACACTCACTTCATTGGGCTCGCTACTCTCCCATGGCTTTATCGCCCACACTCGTTACTGCTACCAATCCAACCGATCTTGCGCTATGCCGTACCTGTCAACCCTCCCGTTTTTTTTCCAGAATTTTCCCGTATTTTACAGTTCTATCCCGCTATCTTCCCGTAAAGGTATTTTCATGCATTTCTCCTGTATTTTCAGTCTTTCTCTGAAGGGTGTCAATAAACATTAAAGAGCCAATCGTCCCTATACGCAACCCATACTGCTGAACCACCAGGGGCCGCCCCTTGCTCTTAAATGTGAGTCTATTCTGTGCTTTCGTTTTATTTAGGCATGAAAACACTTTAAAATAAATATTAAAACGGCGGGATTCCCTTCATTTTCATTACAGGTGGATGGTTTCCGCTACATTCATTCTTCCAATATTCATCCCGCCATGGCTACATTACAGCTTCTCATTCAAAACATAAAATTTTTTTAATAGAAGGTGATAATCGCACCAAAACGTATTAAAAGGTCAGTGAATTATAACAGCGCAAACTTTTCTGTAACCATAGTAGTGCTGTGTGTCATTTGTTTAACCCTTTAAGGTTACGTGCTGACTGGCTGACTGTGAGAGGTGCGTGATGCGTGAGGCCAGCGAACACGATGAATAGCCGTTTTACTTTATTTCAGGACGCATTAATACTGGAGGCATTCATAAATATTCCTAGCAAATCTAATAAATGCTGGAGACATACTCGTTACATAAACGCACTAAATCGCACTTCAGCAGCGTTTATTTGAGAGCGCACAAGAAGATCTGCGTGCTCTTAAAGCGGATTATATTTGAGGGGGCATGCAAGAAGTTTTGTGCACGAGCAGAGGAGAGAGATCCGCATGCTCGTAGGCTATTACATAAATGCGATCTCGACTTGTAATACTGCGCTCATGACATTTGTCATTGAAATAACGCCACAGGTAGTTTGTGGATCTGTGTAAAAAAGGCCTGCCGCCACAGCTGGAAAAAATCCTAGAGGAAACACTGAGGTGCCATCGCCCCTCCTATGCAATCCTCAAAACAGTCATATAGCAGTGCGTGACTGTCAGCTGATGCAGTACATAGTGATAAATAGAAGTTGTTTCCAAAACCGATTCTCTACACGCGATTTGAAGCGGAGTGAAAGTCTGGGTTTTGGGTGCGTGTTTGAACAGACATATACACATGATTAATAATAATAACATCTAAAAATGTCGATCTTAGTGGGGTTTTTTTCAAACACAACTAATATTGTCCTAAATGAACATAAAAAGTTAGGAAAGCAATCAAATGCTTTCATTATAACGTTAGATGTGTGCGTTTTTAAAGTGTCACCTCTGTTATTTAATGTAATCAAACAAAAAATCTAAATAAATGAGAGATTCATTCATTGCTCTTTTTTCAGAATGTCTAAGGTATACAGTGAAACAAAGATTAATGAGATGTGATAACTTGATTCTATTTCTTTATAATAGCTATTAATTTAATAAACAGAACTATGGAGAGAGATTAGACTCAATAATAATTCACGCAAAAGACACGATGTAAACATGCGTAGCCAAATTCACGTACGTAAAATATTTATTTATACTTACAAAAACAATTCACATGCACAAAATAAAAATACATTTTCATAAAATACGTTTCACAAATGCAAAACACCATTTGCAAATATATAAGAGTGTACAAAAAGTTTTGAATGTTTAAAATTCACGAGTTCATCCTGAATGAGAATGTGCAAATCCTCTCTCACGTACGACTCACCCTGAATACGAGTGTGTGCATTTTTGAGACTTTCCTGGCAGAAACAGGCAACTCGTACCTCTCAGCCAATCAGATGAGAGCTGTACTCGATGTCAACCACTCTGCGCTCCTTTTGCGCAGTCTGTTCCTCTAACCAACATGGCGGATACTTCTGTAAGTCAATACTGTTTCCTACTAGTTTGTGTATATGCTTTTTATAGTAGAATCTGAGTGTATTTTCAGTAACTCAATAAAAAAGTGCTTGTGTTAAGTCTATGCTAATTTAATTGTATAGTAATAAATGTGCAAAGCATCTTGTATTAGCTGCCATGTTGTAATTTGAACAAACCTTGTTGTTTAAATTATGTTAGGGATGAACTAATTTGATTCTGATCATCTCCGTTAATTAAGTCAGACTGTGCAAATGGTGCGCACAGTGAAGCGCTTCGGTCATTCCCGGGAGTTCTCATGGAGTTGTGATTGGTTGAACAGTAAGCTCGCATCTTATTGGCTACAGGGCACGTGTGACTCACGTGGGAGGTGTGTGCTGCCAGGAAAGTCTCAAAAATGCACACACTCGTATTCAGGGTGAGTCGTACGTGAGAGAGGATTTGCACATTCTCATTCAGGATGAACTCGTGAATTTTAAACATTCAAAACTTTTTGTACACTCTTATATATTTGCAAATGGTGTTTTGCATTTGTGAAACGTATTTTATGAAAATGTATTTTTATTTTGTGCATGTGAATTGTTTTTGTAAGTATAAATAAATATTTTACGTACGTGAATTTGGCTACGCATGTGTACATCGTGTCTTTTGCGTGAATTATTATTGAGGCTAATCTCTCTCCATACAGAACTGTCTGCTAATGTATACTATTTATTTTTTGTATTGTAAATAATAATAATAATAATAAAACATATTACTCACCGTTTCACTGTTTATTTACAATGAAATAGTGTCAGAAGAACATATTTATTATATCCCTTTTTATGGTGGCCTTATTTTCACATCCCAATGTTGACAGGGATGCGCTAGCATCGTCACAACTTAAAGTTACATTTTTTAAGAGGTCCGCCAGCCATGGTGATGGCTATGTGACCACGCAAAGGCTGCGCCGAACCAAAAGCGTGCGCATGACACTGAAGTACAAATCGGCCTTTACACAGCACCTGAAAACATTCCCCAGCTATGTAACAAGGTAACAGAACTGTATTATATTATTGTACCTGCTGCAGCCATGGTACAGCAGCAACATTCCTTGATTATGCAACCAGAACGAGAGTATAGTTCTGAGCCATATTGACCTAGAAAACAGCGACTTTTCATTTTCCGTCAGTCTTGAGGTTATTGCACAGTGAATCCGAAATTTTCGTTCATAATTTTCGCACGTTAAAGAATAAATTTGACCTCATGTTGTGTCATCATATTTACACACTGCCTCCGAAACTTCTATCCGTAATAAAACAATTCAAACCGGGTTCTATATTTTCTGATTTTTGCATTCGAAAAAAAGGCTTTGAAAAGTGTTTTGACAGTTCAGAGCAATTGAAAAGCTAAATACAGAATGCCGTCATTTGAGTTACAGATAACTTTGACAAACACAGAGCATAAAATAAAGTCAGAATGAGAACCCGTGACTGGATTTAGCGACTGGCGCACCTCTGCCCTGCTGCCGCTTGGTGTGTGTGTGTGTGTCCATGCATTTGACGTAATGCCCATAGACATTATAATAGAAAGCATGGGCCGCTTTTGTTTCGTTGCTACGGCATGTCAACGTGGCCGCCATCTATTATAATGTCTATGGTACTGCCAGTTTCTGTTCAGGATTTGTTTACATACTGTACGTTATTGTGTAAAGTATCACAAGTAATGTATCAAAATTCCAGTGATTTCCTGAAATAAACTTCGGGATTATCCAGCGTAGCTCTTTGATAATGAGCTGAACTCTCCTTCCACTCTATGCAGTATTGGATGAACACAATATGCAGCTTATTCCATTTTCTTCTTTGGAGAAGAAAGGAGAACATAGTATCGCTGCTCTAACTGACTCTGAAATGTTTCGTGTTTTTTCGTAATGGATTAATTAATACACATTGGACTGAATGTGCAAAGTTTGTTTATGTGACGATTTTTTTACATATGAATACGAAAAAACGCATACGAAAATTTCAGACTTCAGTGTGCAAAGAGCTTTAGTACACATTGTAACTACAAAAGTCGAGTTTTGAAGAGGAAAATTATCTAAACCCTTTTTTAGCGAAATGCTAATGGTCTAATCAGATTTAATGATTTATGCTAAGCTAAGGTAAAATAGGCTGAATGGATACAAAAAAAGGTAAAACTTAACTTTAGGTGACTTGTAAAGCGAGCCTATTTTCAAAAAACAAGTTGATCACTCCTTTAAAAGCAGCCAAATATCAATCAAATACTGAATGAAGTCAGTAGTCAGCACCACTAGACTGGCATTGTTATTTTTAATGTTGGTAGGCTATCAAATTTCCAAAGTACCAGAAGCTTTGGCATCCCTGTTATGCACGTCTGGTATTTGCCAGTGAGTTGTGTTAAATACTGAAGATGATTGTCAGTTTTCATCGATTATGAGGCAGAGCTGACATTTGACCACAAGCATGTCTCAGCATGCCAATAAACGTCATTGTTAGACTTTTTAAGCTTTTATAAATAGAAACGTCATTGTAGTGCAGTCCAGCTTACAGCAAGGCCGATCCGACCACAATCAGCGTCCTGCAATTGCTCCTTTGAGAAAAAAACCGTTGCAGGTGTTAAAAACAAACAAGCGTTGGAGAAATGAAGCCAACTCACTGAACCACATACACACTAAAACCTGAGAACAGCTCCGGTGAGGAAAGGCCAAATGAGGTAATTAGGAAGGGTTTGGTTGAGAGGCCTGTTCCCAACAACCACTCAGCTATGGCTAAAGGTTGTGTCTTCTATGACATCTGGACGGCGGTGATTAAAACCTGGTGTGTAAATAATCCCTTCAAATAGGAACAACATAACAACCTCTGTTTAATCCCTAATTACCCTAGCTCCTCCCCCACCTTCAGATTCTGCATTAATTAGGAGCCTGCTAATGTGTATCCACCTCCGTCCTTTTTTCTTCTGATGCCATGAAAGTAAACAGTAAAAAATATACAATTTCTTGAGTTCTCCCATGAAAGATTGGTCTCTGTATGAGTTAGTCTTAGCAGGAAGCTGGAACTAAGTTAGTGAACTTTAGAATTGCTGATATGTAGCATGATTTAAGACATTTCAGTGTCTTCTCAAGAGATTTACAAGGTAATGCAAAAAAAGGCTTAAACAGAACAGACCAAAATATTTGCAAGCTATAATGACAATGGATGTCTACTCTGCAGGCACCAACATGACATCATATTGACGTTGTACCCCAATGTACCCCAAAATCATGGGGACGTTGGATTTTGCTTGGAAATGAAAACCGGGTTGACGTCAGAACCCAGCGTCCGGTCGACGTCAATGTCCAATGTCCAACCTAAAGTCAACCTAAAAATAACCAAATATCAACGTCTAATCATGTTACACCTAGACATTGTGTGGACGTTACCACTATGACATCTAACAGATGTTGTATTTTGGTCACTTTCCAACACAACCTAAAATCAACCAAATATCAATGTAATTTGACTTCATTATTGAATGTCAAAATATCGTTGTCCTTGAAGGCTACACACTGAATTTTGGTCACCTGATCATGACCTACATCTAGACTAATATTAACGCTATATGATGTTGCTTGCCTACTGGTTATGTAGCCAAGAATTTAGAAAGTAGGCCCTCATTTTTACAAATTTAGCATGAATTTAGTACCTAAAAAGTCAATTGGGAACCCATAGCAATGAGGAAGAGTGCTATACCAACTAACTTTCAATGCCTTAGCAACTATTCAGAACACCCCTGCCATTAAGTAACAACAACCTGCACTCTAATGCTACGTTCACACCAAACACAGAGGAAGCATCAAGCGTGAGTGATTTACATGTTAAGTCAATCCAAAGATGTGAACAGACTTCCAGTGGCGCGATTTGCACGAACGAGGCAGCGAGAATGATGCAATTCCCATGAATGAAGTGCCGCAAATTGAGCATTTTGCATGTTTGACGCTCTTGAGTTGGGACATCTGAACTTCAGCAGACATTCGGGCCGCGTTAACAAATCAGGAGCTTGCTCTTGTAGGGGCGTGATTATGGCATAGTGCCTGTTGTTGGTGTCTCGAGGGGAAATCCTCTTGCTGACACCGGACAACAGTTCATCAAACTGGGTTTGGCTCAGTCTGAAGCACCGCTGAAAGCCTCCATAATTCAGATATAGTTTCTGAAGGAGTTGATGAACTCACAGAGCTGGTTGTACCTCTGAAAGGGTCTAGTGTATTCAGACACATTGCCGAACGAATATACGCTGTTTTTCAGCCTTCCTAAAGCACATAAACATGGCTATTATCTCAATAATATACATGTTAGTCATTTAGCAATGAAGCTAGAGTCACCAGGCAGACAGAAGCTCTGCCCATGATGCGAATCCACATCTATTGTGAAGTGAATTTGGTGCGAGAATGAAGAGAGTATACTCAAAATGTTCATGCGTCTATTTACGTGTAAATAGCACAATTTATTTGAGCGTGCCGTGTCTGGTGTGAACAAAGCATAATACCTACCTTACAACATAAATTACTAAAAGAAAAGCTTAACAAATGATTAATGATGCCCTACTGTAGCAACTCCCCAGAAAACCATAGAAGCCACATACCAATGACCTGGCAAACTACAGTTGCAAGAAAAAAGACAAATAATATAATATAATATAATATAATATAATATAATATAATATAATATAATATAATATAATATATTATAATATAATATAATATAATATTCATTCATTGTCTTTCGACGTAGTCTCTTTATTCATCAGGGGCCGCCACAGCGTTATGAACCGACAACTTATCCAGCATATGTTTTACGCAGTGGATGCCCTTTCAGCTGCAACCCATCGCTGGGAAACATCCCTGCACAATCACTAACTAACCACTGAGCTACTGTGTCATATAATATAATATAATATAATATAATATAATATAATATAATATAATATAATATAATATAATGTTACACAAATAAAATTTATAAAATAAAGTTTAATGTTACTGTATGTATTACCGTACATATTGTGAATAAGCAAATAGCGCTATATTGTGAGACTCTCAGTCATGCAAGTTAAATAACTGTCTTGATGTTTGACTTGCATGTTGTGACAAGGGCAAATAGACAATTTGGATCTCAACTATCTGAGCAATGACTCCCGAACAGGTTGAACTGGAATAAGAACATTCGCCAAACACAAGGTCCATCCTTGTATCTTACAGTGTCAAAGTCAAGTACCTCATTTCAACAGCCGCAAAGCTTTACACAGAAATTGCTATATATATATTTCAACAGATACAACACAAGGAAAAAATCTCTGCAATTCCTCTGCAAATACTGATGAGAGAGCTAAAGCAATGCTCGCTCTTGGGCTTCTCTCTGGTTTGCCTATTGCACTATTTGTAAGGGATTTTCATAATACACCTTCATGAGCAACATCTAAGTAACAGCTTTGTTATGTAAATGCATAATACAACAGCCAAAATACATAAAAAATTGTCATCTTTGTTGCGTAAACACCTTCTAAATATGCTGGACTTGGTTACTATCCGTGACAGAATAAGTGTTGATTGAAAATCACATAGTATGTTCATCAAAACTAAACAGGACATAATACTGCAAAGCTGTTTGTGACGCAGGGGAATTGCTAACCACAAATGATGAATTTGAGGAGCAATCGCTTCCAGCAGAAGCGGGTTCCTCAAAGCCACATGTAGCCAGTCTCTTGAGTACCAGCACAACATCTCATTCAGGCCAAGAACCGCCTACTTTGAAGGGAAACAGCTTTCTGACTGACAAGGAAAATGACTAGGGGTGTCCAAACTCGGCCCTAGAGGACCGGTGTCCTGGAGAGTTTAGGTCCAACCCTAATCAAACACACCTGAACCAGCTAATCAAGCTCTACTAGATATACTAGAAACTTCCAGGCAGGTGTGCTGAAGCAAGTTGGAGCTAAACTCCGCAGGACACTGGCCCTCCAGGACCGAGTTTGGACACCCTTGGATTACTCAAAGTTAGATTTTTGCATGACATGTAAGGAAGCGTCAATTAGAAGTTCACTCAACTGGAGCTCAAAAATATCTTGTTTACTTGCTAGTAAGTGTCTCAAACAACACCATTGAAAGTCTTTGAAAGTTTTGGAACAGGGGTGTCCAAACTCTGTCCTGGAGGGGCCATGTCCTGGAGAGTTTAGCTCCAACCCTAATCAAACACACCTGAACCAGCTAATCAAGATCTTACTAGGTATAGTAGAAACTATGCAGGACACCGGCGCTCCAGGACAGACTTTGGACACCCCTAATTTAAAGGTACACATTGGCAAACCCAAAGACTTGTGTTCCTCAGAAGCACAGCATTGCCTGGGAACTTTCCAGGCACCCCGAGAGAAACCTGTGAACCTTGAAAACCAAAAAATGTGTAGAAACTGATTGGGCATGCCATTTTAGTAAGTGCTCAAATAGTGAAGAAGAGATATCTAACCTCAAAAATTAGCAGACCAAGTTAAACATCTGCTTGGAATCGTGCATGAACGAATGAACAGAAACAGCATTAGCATGTGACCCTTGTGGGTGAGATGGGAGCTGATCTTTGGATGCTTTGTTGACTGTAAATATGTAATTCCTTAACCATACAGATTCCGTCTTCATGCAGTCCTTCCAACATTGTGTTAGTTTTGCCCTTCATTTCATGTGGAACATGATACAGTAAATCTTCCTATCCTAATGGGAATGTTGCATCCTCTTGTCTTGAATTGTTGGCCTAAATTGCCAGCTTTGACTTTGGAAAATGGGAAGAGGGTGCACAATTATTTTTGATTTATCTCTCTGGACATAACCCAACATATTGAGACGATTATTGTTATGCACGCTCCAGATTCTGATGCAAGTTGCGGTCTCGTTATTGACATCCTTTCATCTGAAGAATTCCCTGGGACGTCCTCTACTTGGGTATTGTTTGTTATTAAATGACAACCATTTCTAATTTGCGATCCATTCCGTGTTATTGTCAGAGCAATAGGCATAGACAAGGTATGTGATGCTGTAGCATTGGGAAAGACATATGCCATCAAATGGACTTATAGACAGAAAGAGTTAGCTACTGCAGGGATATTGCTTCAGGCTTGCATGTAAAACAAAATGGGATGGGGAAGGACAGGCAGTACTGACAGATTTGACTTTTTTTAACTCCCTTAACATTTCCTCATCTGGAGAATACAGATATTGGCTCTATGGCCAGATGAGATGGAGCAATGGTAAGTAATCCTCACAAACTGCTACTACTCTACATGATTTCTCTATCTTTGGCTTTCCCAGAATCGTAGGATCTCTGCAGGTCACAATCCTTCCACACTCCTGCAGTGCCCATCCCCCCACCGGAGTAATTGGACACAGCTTTAGCACAGGGAGCATGTCTTTTTTTGTTTTAGCATGGCAAGCACACTGAATTAAAAGAGAGGCTCTCTCTAGAGAATAAGAAAGGAGAAAGGGAGGGAGGCAGAGATAGAGAGGTGTTGTGTTAGGGTAGATTTTATTCTTGTTGCTGGTGCAATGTCTGAAGACCCCCCCCCCCCCCCCCCCCCCCCCAATAGTTTTGCTTTAAGCAATATCTTTTTATGGCATATCGGTTCACATGGTGACACCTTGGAAATGTCTTTTTCGCATAGTTGTAAGGTGTAAACATTTAGCGCCTATGTATTTAAATCGACAGTTTTGGGCATATTTATCCCTGAATACCCCCTCCAGACAATAAGAGATAAAATCTTGTCTAGGTTTCTTCCAACACAGGCTCATTCTAAAAACGTGGCCCTATATATGTTTCTGGAGATGGCTGCATTTCATTTTCAAAATGAACGCTTAGGGGCTGTATGACGGCGTTCCTTTTCGCGCTTACCAGCTGACCACTTACCTCCGAATGGACGTCTTTCGGGCCAATCTGTGCTTCTTAAAATACTATTGGTTGGGTTTAGGGTAAGAGGAGGGCGGGTCAGTCGATCGTTCAGTCAGTCAGTCAAACAGTCAGTCGACAGCTGCCTCTAGTGGATTTACATGAGAACAGCAGGCGCGAATGGCACTCGCAAGAGAAATTTAAGATCTCAAAAAACCTACACAGCAGCCTCTGGTAGATTCGAAAACAAAAACTGCACAAAAAAACATAGCTCCTGGGACGTATTGCGCTATCTCCAGAAATGTAAATAGAGGTATGTTTTCAGAATGCACCTGTATTAGTTTTTTCATTCAAGATCAGGCACAACAGGGCCACCCCAGTCATATCAACAAATATCATGCTTGATAGGATTTTAAATTACGAAATCATTTGACAATAGCATCAGTACTTTAACAACAGCTAATGTCCAATTTTGAAAAAGTAGTAGGTCATCTTTAGTGCCCACTTGGGGTGCACTCAACACTACGATATCCAAACTGTGCTTGGGCATGTTACCCAGTTCGTTTGACAAGTGTGAGTGCTTCGAATTCGAAGGCATGGTTCAGTTGGACAGCCTTGGGATGAACGTAATCTGCCATCGCTTATCAAAGATGCAAACCCCTCGCTACACGTCAGCTACACTTTCAGCAAACCTTCTAATACGTGCAGCATGAGGACTTTTATGATAAAATAATCTAAAACGTTATAACTAAAGCAATGTCCACTGTGCTGAGTGTCTTCCTCGCATCATCGATGGTGTAAGCATGCTACAGCTCGGAAGGTAATGAATTGTGAGTGCAGGCCAAGGGGAAGAGGGGAGGGAGGACAAGCCGGTTTCAGTACGGTTCAAGGCAACCTGTGCCTTGTAAGAGTACACCCCAGGATGATTTTCACTCTTGCTTATCGTCGGCATTTTTCAAGAAGGTCGCTGGTTTGAGCCTCAGCTGGGCCAGTTGGCATTTCTGTGTGAAGTTTGCATGTTCTCCCCATGTTTGTGTGGGATTCATCTGGGTGCTCCGATTTCCCCCACAAGTCCAAAGACATGCGCTATAGGTGAATTGGATAAGCTAAATTGTCCATAGAGTAATGGGTGTTTCCCAGTGATGGGTTGCAGCTGGAAGGGCATCTGCTGCGTAAAATATATGCTGGATAAGTTGGTGGTTCATTCCGCTGTGGCGACCCCAGATTAATAAAGGGACTAAGCCGAAAAGAAAATGAATGAGTGAATGATTTAACCTTACTAACGAATCCTATCCTACAATTCCTGTGTGTGCCACCAAGTTATATTTTACTGTGACTTCAGCAGCTCAGTACGGTGGCCAGGAAGTGCAAAACAGCATTACAAAGTGTGAAACACTTTTACAAAGCTCGAGACAAATTTACATTTTGAAAGACATTTTTACCTATCATAAGACACAATTACATAGGAAAAAGCTATTTTACCAAGGACAAAACAAATTTACATTTTAGAAAAAAATTCACAAGACGCAAAACAATTTTACAAGTCCCGAAACAAATTTACAATTACAGATTCAGTACGGAAAGGGAATGTACCACACACCGGATGTGACATGAAATGTACCACACACTGGGAGTGATGTGGGGAAAAGTGTTGTTGTTGGTGAGCGCGGTAAATTCGTGTTGTGGAGTACATAGCTTAAATAAAGTTTATGGTGACAGAACGTGGACTGCAGTCGAGGGTTGTTTTGCCCGTTTTTTGGCAAACACATGAGCAGCTTAACGCGGTTTTGCTTTACGTGTGGTCGGTCCTTGGAGTTTATAAAGGACGCAGACCAGACAGAAACACCAGACATGCTGCATTAGTGTGTTCAATATTTTAACGAAGGCCACTCGTACGCTGTAATCGTGGAAAAGATGTCAAGTCTACACGGTGTAAACATCTGCTTAAGGACTCTTTAACAGTAAACTGAATGAAGCCGGTGTTACAGTTTAACTGGTGTCTGTGTTAACTGGTGCCCCTTTCCAGATGTAAACTATTCTTGTTTGCAGATTGGCAAATTCGTCACTTTCTCATAGCAACAAAACATGCTCTTACCAAATAAATATTCTTATTACTTGGTGTCAGTGTCAGTGTAAACATTACTGATTTTAATATTTGTGTGGCAGAACAGTATATAACAAAAATTATTGTAAAGAAATAATTATAATTGCCATGACATTAACGGGATTCGAACCTAAGTCAAAAGGTTCAGCGCGAGTATCAAGCAACCTAACTAAGCTAACCAGGTCTATATGGTGAGGTCGGTTTTGATATCTTTATCAGTCAACATATGCCATGCTCTGATTGTTTACATGTACTGTACTTGCGTTTACATTTTTCTACATAATCTCATGCTGATATTTTCTCAGAATAGCTCTGATATGTTTTATCGCAGTTGGTCAAACCATGATTTTTATAGATGTAGACTCATGTTAACCTGTGTCTACAAAGTCACACACGAGCTGATATTTTCCGGTGTGTGGTACATTCCACATCACTTCCGGTGTGTGGTGCATTCCCTTTCCTTAATGAATCTGTAATTGTAAATTTGTTTCGGGACTTGTAAAAGTGTTTCACACTTTGTAATGTTGTTTTGCACTTCCTGGCCACTGTAGCTCAGGATAAATAAACAAAACCGCCAATCTCATTGGTCGATCAGTTTTTAATGCAGCATGTCAAATAAAAAAATAAAAAATGACCTGAGAATGAGATGAGGATTTTTTGATGACGCTTTAACGCCTGCCACTTACATTAGTAGCCTACCATTTGTCTAGCTACAAGGTATTAAATGCCAACAATAAGCATAAGCTGGTGTGCACAGGCTTTCAGAACATTATCAATTCAGACATACATTTGTATTTGCAGTACGACTAGGTATATTCGGACACAAGGATGGAAGTTTTACAGTTGATCGCCATGCAGTTGTGTGTTGTGAATCTATCAGACATAATCTGGACAAATCACAGTGCATTACAGTTTCTTTCACTAATTTATCTATGAGTGCTCCTTTTTGTAATGTAGTTGGTCCTAGTACTCGTCTAGTACAGATACACACATGCCTCTGTATTTTATTAAGGTTATTTCCACACATCTCTGCTGCCAACAAGGCAGCTCAGTTACCCTGGAGCTATTAAGCCATTAAGTGAACACAACATGCAATCACACCCTGAGAGTAGAGTCTCCACATTACCTATCAGTCAGTGTGTATCGATTCGAAACGAGTTAGCCAGCCCAGCAAACTCCCGGCATAGGCATCCAGGTGTTCCAAGTCAGCTGTACTGAGGAAAAAGAGGTGAAAAATAAACTCTAAGACAATCTGATTATGTTAAAGAATTGAAGTGTGGACTAAACACACATTAAGAATTATGCATTATAGATTATTTGCAGTATTTAAAGCCATTTGGGCTACTTGTATTAATTGGACTTAGTTAGCTAACATGCTAAAGCTAAAAAATACACATAATACTAAATCAGAATACATAATATATGAATATACTATTCTTATCCAATATTCCTATATGAGACAGACTGTAGATTTTAGATTTTTGTGATAATTCTGTCAACGATTAGTGTTATGCTAGCATATAAATGGCTTCAAAGCTAATAGACATGAACTAAAAGCCTAAACTCCCATTTTGATTTCAGTGGGTCTTCAAATGCTGTGTGAAAATGACATTCTCTGCCAGTGATGAGGAATTCTTATCCCTGTTTGAAGAAGCTTGTGGGAAGAATCAGCAATGCACCATTATGCTAGGACAGTCGTTCTTGCGTTTAATGTCAAGCACAGCATCTTTCTGGTGGTGCATCATTGCAAAGGAAATGTGTGTGTGTTTAAGAGAGAAAGAGAGAGAGAGTAAGAGAGAGAGAGAGAGATATGCATAGTAATAGATGGTATTGCTGGTGTGCACAACATCTATCATTTCTGTCTGTGATTAATGAGTGTACTGGGAAGGACTGCAGAGGGAAAAAGGAGGAAATAGATTAACACTGGACCAATCTCGGTCAAGTGACCTAAAAACACTAAGACCTCCCAGCAGAGTTGCACTGCAAATTCTGGGGGCCCGCTGTGAAATATTACAGGGGTTTCTAATATAATCATTTATTATAATTGGAATCTATCTTTCTATCCACCCGTTCACCTATCTATCTATCTATCTATCTATCTATCTATCTATCTATCTATCTATCTATCTATCTATCTATCTATCTATCTATCTATCTATCTATCTATCTATCTATCTATCTACTCTTTCTGTTCATCCATCCATCCATCTATCTATTTACCTACCCATCCATCCATCCATCCATCCATCTACCCATTCATCCATCCATTTGTCTGTCTATCTATCTATCTATCTATCTATCTATCTATCTATCTATCTATCTATCTATCTATCTATCTATCTATCTATCTATCTATCTATCTATCTATCTATCTATCTATCTATCTATCTACTCTTTCTGTTCATCCATCCATCCATCTATTTACCTATCTATCTATCCATCCATCCATCCATCCATCCATCCATCCATCCATCCATCCATCCATCCATCCATCCATCCATCCATCCATCCATCCATCCATTTGTCTATCTATCTATCTATCTATCTATCTATCTATCTATCTATCTATCTATCTATCTATCTATCTATCTATCTATCTATCTATCTATCTATCTATCTATCTATCTATCTATCTATCTATCTATCTATCTATCTATCTATCTATCTATTTACCCGTTTACCTACCCATTCATCCATCCATCCATCCATCCATCCACCCACCCGTCTGTCCATCCGTCCGTCCGTCCGTCTGTCTATCTATACCTTTTCAAACACTGATGTTTAATCTTTTGGTACTAAATGAGTGTATTTTTCCCAAAGTATATACATTTGTTTCCATTATTTAAAGATATGGTAATTACAGACTCTTTTCAGTAAAAATGACTTAATATTTTCACTGGTACTATACTAATTTACATCTAATATAACTTTCCTTTCTATGAAAACAAATATATTCAGCAAAATCTCAGTAGGCATTATTTAATAACTAAAAAAGCTCATTACTGACTATAGTGCATTTCATTAACATACACATCTAACGTTTAAAGCCTGAAATGAAATAAACCAACTAATATATTATCATCAGACATTAATAAAGACAAAGAAAAGAGACAGACCAACAGACAGACATCTGGTGAGGTCACAAGTAAGGCAGTTGAGGACAAACAAAAGAGCCAGAGTAAATAATGTAAATGGCCTTCTCTCACTGACCTGTCTGCGTGACTCGAGTCACTATTTATTATGTGATGGCGGATTATGGGGGCTATGCTAATGAATAGTCATGTGCATATATGTAGGTCACATCACCCACCCTTTAACACCCTTCCAAACGCAGACAGACAGACATTTTTGACAGGCCAATCATTGGATTAATGTTGACAATCGCATTTACACGTAGCCTCTGATAAACAAATAGCTAAGAAAGGAATACAGCTCAAATTTCTTTTTGAATTTTGAATCGAACATCACTGATTCTGGTGGTTACGCAGTAAGTTTTCACAATTAAAGGTGCCAGAGGATAAAAATCAGGAAATACCTAGAGGGCATAAGTGAATAATAAGAGTTCAGTACATGTAAATGACTTACCGTGAGCCTTAAACACCATCGTTTCCTCATTCTCATGTAAATCCTGTGAGTGTAAAATCCCAGTGAAAACCAGGCCAAACCAACAAACAAAAATAACTTCTACACTGATGATCCACATTATTAATATGCACACCCAGACAGCATTTGATTGGCTACAATTTATTATACTTACTATGTGCGTGGGACTTTTATTTTGACAATGAGACTCGTCTCATCTAATCACAGCTCATTATCAGAATGCAAAATTCAGGAAAGACAGATAATAAATGTATTCAGAAAGCCTAAAAGAGGCATTGAGTCTGTTTAACTGAATCTTTTGTTAGTTTAACGTTTATTTTGTGAAATTTGTTAATATGTTTGTATTGAGGCAACAGGCACATGTAAAAGTTTTTCACGAGTTCACATTTACAGATATTTGACTGCATAGAATAGGGCTCTGAGCTCTGAAAGACACCCTAACTCATGTCATTCCCCTTGTCAGGAGAGAAATAGAGTTAGGAGTCCAAGCATAGTGTCTAGTTCATCCTCATAAAGCTCCCCCACTCCGATTTAGTAATCAGGTTTAATGGTGTGGAGCTGGGGTGGTGGAGGGATGCTGAGAGTCGAGAGAAGTAGAACATGCTTGATTATTTATAGGTATTTAGTTTTACGTGGATTGGATAATAGAATTAATGTCAACTGCATGTGTTCCTCATTAAATTTATTTATAAAACATCACGTAATGCATGTTTACGTATTCTCTCATATCCCTCAGCTCTTACCGCATTTTTATGGAGTAAAAGGATGCCAATAAACTTCAAAAATCTCTCTTTTTATGCAGAGGTTGATATTAAATTCTGACTTTGACTTTAGAAAATCTCTAAACTTGAAATACTGGCTTTTTTGTTGAGTAGAATGATAATTTAGCCAATATTTAATCTTATTTTCAGCTTATTTCAATATTTCAATAACCCAAGAGCAAAATCGTGGGATTATCCAACGCAATCTCACGGCAATTCGTAACATTTTGATTTAGTCGCTAATTCGTATGAATTCATACAATCTAATTCGTACAATCTATACGATTTGCTCATCGCCCAATGACGGTTGGGTTTAGTGGCAGGGTTGGGTGCCACACCTTTTTTTTTTAAATCTTACATTTTTGTACAACTGAATTCGTACGAATTAGCCACTAAACTGACAAAACTTAAAATACTTACATTTTCTTGTGAGATCAGGTAAATTATCTTGCATGTTTGTATTTCAGAATACGTTATGTTTGATTTGAATGTAGGGATTACGTTCAGGGGCCATATACAAGATATATTTTGCATTTAAAAAGTGAATTCACTTTTATTTTGAGTGCCTCGTTTTTAGAATAGTTTGTTGTCTGAATAGGAAAGAATGGAAAAGCAGGATAGTAGAATGCAAAAAGCTAAATAACGCATGTGAAAAAAGTGTTAACGAATGAAAACATGATCCATGCAACATAGGCTCATTCTGAAAACGTAGCCGTATATACGTTTCTCAAGATCGTGAATTATGTAGCCAGAAGTACGTTTGGCTGCAATTCATTTTTAAAATGCTACGGGGTGGTATGACGCTTTTCCTTTTCATGCTTACCAGCTGACCGCTTACCTCCATATGGACGGCTTTCCCACTGTTATCAGTTTATCCAGTTAGCTCGCCATGTACGTTGATGGACTTGAGACACAGAAAGGAGTTGACTCAAGTCATTCAAGTCTGGTGAGGAACGGTTCCAGAAAGCAAACAAAAACAAAATCCAAAAAATAAAAAATAAACAAGTTAATAACAGGGTGAGAATGTGGTAAAACGTGGTAAAATCAGGCTAGGGCTTTTCTTTTTCTGGATTGCTTTTTAAAATGGTTGGGTTTAGGGAAGTGGGTGCAGGCCAATCTGTGGTTTTGAAAATACTATTGGTTGGGTTTAGGGAAGGAGGAGGGTGGGTCAGTTGATCGGTCAGTCAGTCAGTCATTCAGTCAGTCAAACAGTAAGTGAACAGCGGCCTCTGGTGGATTTACGTGAGTCCAGCAGGCGCGAACTGAAAGAGCGTACACATCAGCTACTGGTGGATTCACAAAAAAAACAAAAACTGCAAAAAAGGGTAGCTCCCGGGACGTATTTGGCGCTCTCCAGAAGTGTATATAGGGGTACACAATCAGAATGAGCCTGGGTTGGATGAATATGTAAATATTTGGTGCACATTTTCCTATCTTCAATGGCGAAATAAACATGCTGCAAAATTATATGAAAACAGAAGTTTAAAAAGCATATGGATATTAACACAAGCTCTGCAATCAAGTATTCCTCATACACTTTTTTATATATGCTGATTTGCTTAACATTTTATGCAATAATTTGTTTCAAAGGAAGCAGCATTAAAACAGATCGCTTCATTCGTTGGCACAAAATGACTGTAATTTTCCACCATTAAATGTTTGTTCAAATTCAATTTGACGAGTCAGACTTTTTTCAAATAAACCACGAATAAAATTGACAAAGATCTTCCAAATGTGAACATGATGCTATATGTCTACAGCACTTTGTGTATTCAGACCAAACTCTGTGTTTTTAATAACAACCAAAACCTGAGGTTGCAAACAAAATTTCATCACAGTGCCACCTAGTGGTGAGCACAATTTTTTTAAGGGGATCATCATCACATTTTGATCAAAAAATATTCTAAAGAAAACTAGATCTGAAAAACAGTGCAAGTATCACTTTAATAAGAATGACAACAATCTTATCCGACCTTGATGAACTGAACAGAAGAAATTAACCAAACATTCCACATAAAAAGCCACGCCTAAATTTTATGTAATCACCACAAACCAATATTAGCTTAAAGGTATATACAAGCCAGCGAAAACTTTTCCGGAAAGATTGGTTTGGCAAGCCATTTCGCAATGACAATCCCAAACAAAACTTGGTTTTGGAACCATTTCCTTCTAAATGCCATCACACCAGTTTTCGATTTTAAATATCTACTCAATTCATTTAGGGATGTAGGCATGGTCAGTCTGCCGTAAGGTCAAGCCAAGGATCAAAACTCAAGCTCATTTGTCGCTCCTCTGTTGAACCATTTTCCACCTATATATCCATCCCCCATCAGAGAATGAGGAATAATCTCCCCCAACCACTTAATTTAGCCATTCTCAGCATTGAGCGCTAAGCATGCCTTGTCGAAACGGCAAATCGTGCTCATGAACTATATTTATACACATTTTTCGTTTTCTTGAGTATTGTCATCTGTCATCTGCTGGCGTAGGTGTTGGAGAAGAACTACTGTTTGCTTTCTGGAGCATTAGTCATTTTCAGAGAGCCAGGGGGTGGAACACAATGCTGCCCATCTACCGCCCAGCTCTACTTTTCTCTTTCTCTCCCTCACTCTGTCCCTTTCTTGACCCCAGTGTTTCGCAGAAACACTGCATAGTCCTTTGCTAAGTTGAGCTGTTTCCACAAGCACACAGCTGACGAAAGCATTATTTGGATGGATTTGTTTCTTAAGGTGACGTCTGCAAAAGAACATTTGCATGACTCCTCTAGAGAGAGAAAAAAACAAGTATTTGGACATCAATTAGTTCAGTCGTGATGTAACTTCAATTATGGGTCAGGGAGGACTGGACTATCTGGAGAAAGCTGTGAAAGCTGTGTCAGCATTTGTATATATTTATTAAATAAACAATAGCATTTATAAACAGTTTTTTTTCCAAAAAAATTGGTATATTTAGACTTATGGGACACTTTATTAGGTGCACCTGCTTGTGTGCTTGCAAATATCTAATCAACTATGCCAGCAACTCAATTTATTTAGTCAATGGCTGCATCCGAAATCGCATACTTCCGTACTATATAGTATGCTAAAAACAGTATGCGAGCCTTGAGTATGTCCGAATTCATAGAATTCAAAAAACAGTATGTGAGATGTACCCGATTGACCTACTACTATCTGCGAAATTCTGAAGTGCGCATCCGATTATGCACGCCACACTATCTCATGATGCCCCATGTGAGAGAATTCATGAATGGTAGTGAAGCGACGCAACTGATGCGGCCAATGTATTTCAAAAGGAGGCGTGGCACTAAACCTCACCCCTAAGCCCAACCGTCCTTGGGGGATGGGCAAATCGTATTAAATTGTATGAATGAAATTGTACGAATTCGTACGAATTAGCCAATAAATCAAAAAGTTCTGAACTGTCATGAGATAGTGTTGAACATACACTATAAAGTTTTAAAAACAAAATGTATTTCCATTGTGGTCCTTGATGTGAAATACAGATTTTACTACTCCCGGTACACTGTGACACTGCATTATATAAAAATAAATACAATACAATAACAAAAAACATACTGTAAAATCCATCAACATACTAATCTGCTTAAGAGCCGGCTTTTAGATTTTAAACTGAAACTAATCACAATACAAAAAACATTTGCGAAAGATCTCGAGAACAGAACGCATCCTGTGAAAAATGAGATGCTGCGAACTTCGTGTTGGTCACATGACCTTCATGTCTTCTAACAGAAATAAGTTAAACATTACAACATTCATACACTGATGTATTGTTTGTTTGTTTTTTCTTTTCAACTTAAATAGCGTGCAAAAGCCTTACAAAGACACTTTGCACAATACAAATTAAACAAATTTAAATAATTTAATAGTTTTGGATCAACAAGTTGCTGTATATCTCTGAATTATAAATAATCCCAGCAGGTACAGGATGTCAACATGATGTCAGATTGCTTTTTGCATTTTGTTTGGAAATGAAAATCGGGTTGATGTTAGAACCCAATGTCAGCCCGACATCAATGTCCAACATCGGACAAGGATTGTATTTAGGCTACTTTCCAACGCAACCTGAAAACAACCAAATATCAACATCTAATGATGTTACAGCTTCATGTTGTGTGGACGTTACCAATATGACGTCTATCAGATGTTGGATTTTGGTTGCCATATCTGATGAATAAATGTCAGTATTTGACGTCAATGGGATGTTAGTATAAGATGTTGGCTCGACGTTGGATTTTGGTCATTTTCCAACACCTAAGATCAACAAAATGTCAACGTCATTTCACGTCGTTATTGGATGTCAAAATAACATTGTCCTTAGATGCAGGTGACCTAAATCTAACCTAATAGTAACTTCTTATGACATCGTGTGTCTGCTGGGATAGTAAATGTAAAATGCTGCACTTCCCTCCATCTTACTTTTGCTGCAATGTCTTCTGGGACTTCAAGCAATTGCTGCACTCAAGTCTGCATTCGATGTATCCTCGAGATCAAGAACACATCCGGGTTTCTCAACGCCATAGGAATTGTACATTAGGAATCAGCAACAAAACCTGAAGTGACCTGTCTAATTATTGTTGTTGCTTTATTTCTGACTAAGTTTAAAACATTTTATTTCCAGCTTGCTTCACCTACTCCATGTGCGCAAAGACTGACACGACACCAGCCTACTTTAAGGCTGATTCAGTGGTAATAAGAGGACATGGTTACAAACACTTAAAGAATAGTGAACCACAGGATGACAATGAAAAACCACAGGATGACACTGGAAGGACAATATGGGAATATTTAGACCAGAAGGTGGGAATTCAAACCAAGCATCAGAATGGGGAAGAAGGTAGATTGGAGTGAATCTGAATCCGGCATCATTTAGGCTGGTCTGTGTCCTTTGGAAACTGCTAAGGCACTGTCCACACAAACACAGGTATTTTCAAAACTACAGTTTTTTCTATTTTCAGTTTGTCCACTCAAAAACGGAGTATCGGTTCACTGAAACCAAAACTTTCTAAAGACTTCGGGCAGGTTGAATATTTCCTAAAACTCAGTGTGCTTGTATTGACACTACAACCAGAGTTTTTGCCTCATAAAATCAGTGTGCTTGATGTTTTCTCCTTTCTGATTAGCCAATATGGCTGGGTTCACACCAAACCCGGAAAACATGATTGAGGCATGTTCTGCACCTTCATGGACAACGTGTCATGCTGCATGGAGAAAGATATTTTTATTTTTTCATGGCGGGGAAAACTTTTATAATAAATACTTGAGTCGGCCTGCCCATTGCTTAGCTCCCACCTGGAGCTTCTCCACGATGAATATCTAGCGTTTTCCAGCCTTCTGCACCTAGACTGCAGCTCTGCATAAGAAGTTTGGCCAGAGGAGAAATGGTTGTGCCCAACTGAGCCTGGTTTCTCTCAAGGTTTTTCCTTTACTTTCGTCAGTTGGTGAAGTTTGTTCCTCGCCTCTGTCTTCATTGGCTTGCATGGTTCGGGACTTGCTTCCAGAGTTCGGATCTCGTGGACCTTTCCCGATCCAATCCCTCTCTCTTTTTCACTTCATGTCCTGTTATCTTACTGTCCTGTCAAATAAAGGCCAAATGGCAAAAAATAAATCTTCTGGAGAATGGTCTGAAAAAAGAAAAAATCCAGTGAGCAGCAGTTCTGGGTGGAAATGGCTTGTTTATGGCAGAGGTCAGAGATGAATGACCAGACAGTAACTTAAATAACCATTCGCTGCAGCTGAGATTTTCAGAACAGCATCTTTAGCTCTGTTTCCATCCAAAGATGCAAATTAGGCACTAATGCAGAAAACTGGAATGTCCCAAAAACATTTTATAGAAAGCACCGTTTCCATCCAATGAGTCAAAGAGAACAAAATCGTCACTTCTTGATAAACAGACACCAAACTGAGGCTACAATTCATACAGGTTTACCAAAATTGGGCAGTTGACTGGTCTAACCAAAAAGGTTGACTGGTCTGATGAATCCTGATTTCTGCCTCAACATTCATACATGTAGAGCCAGAATTTGGTGTGAATAGCATAAATGCATCGATCCATCCTGCTTTGTATGTGTCTGTTGGTAGTGTAAGGGTGTGGGGGATATTTTTTTTTCTTGATACCTCTAATGGCCATTTCCACTGAGTGGTACAGTACGGTACAGGTCGGTATGGGTCACCTTTATCAGGCTAGCGTTTCCACTGCCAAAAGGGTACCCTTTTGGTGGGTGTGATGAACACACTGAGTGTTTCAGTCAAAGTCATTCTCGAGTAAAACTGGTTCTATTATACACATAAATACTTGTGTATAAATGTTTATGACTAACCTTTTTATGAACAGGATTTAATTATAACTGCAGATCAATGGAATAGCCTACTGTAACGACTGCAATTAGATAAAATAAATAAATGCAACATATCTGAACACAAACAGACCCTTAGGGCCCTATCATACACCCAGCGCAATGCGGCGCAAGGCGCAACGCAATTGTCGTTTGCTAGTTTCAGCTTCGCGCAAGAGTCGTTTTGACATTTTGCACCACGCTGTTTAAATAGCAAATGCATTTGCGCTCATATGTGTGCCCATAGGCGTTCTGGTTTAAAAAAGGAGGTGTGTTGAGGTGCAATGCTGGCTCGTTGCTATTTTGAGGAACTTATAGGGCTCTATTTTGACGATCCATGTGCAAAGTGCAAAGAGTAGGGCGCAAACGCATTAAGGGCATGTCAGAATCCACTTTTGCTATTTTAAGGACGGAAAAATTCGCTTTGCGCCGTGGCGCATGGTCTTACAGGGTTGAGCTTATTCTCTTAATGAGTTATAGGTGTGTTTTGAGAATAAACTAATCAGAGTCTCATCTCCCATTCCCTTTAAGAGTCGCGCCATGGTACATTTGTTATTTACTGAAAGACTTTGTAAGTGGAAAAACTGAGCGCTTCACTAGCGAGAAAACAGTTAAACAGAACATCTACAGGCGAGAATGAGAGATAAGCCTCCTCATTATTTACTTTCACTTTCACTCACGTGGCTAGGGCAATATGTTGTACGCACAGATAGAGCCTATACATACATAATTAATTTTGTTTAATAAGCGCAAAGATTTGTTTCAAATTACTATTACACATGCTGTGCCCCATATGGTCCAAAACCTGACAGGTGGACAAATCTAAGCTTGTTTATAATAAAACAAATATTAACATGCATATAATGAATAATACAGCTAATAATGAAAACATTATACAAAAGCAAATTGTCATGAAGAAACTGAAAAAGCCCCCCGAGATGAAGGCATGAAGGCAGTGGTTTTTATGTAGGCTAGAAAATAATAATTTTTGTAATATTTGAATCCTTTAATTCTTTTTCATTTGTAAAGATATTTGTTTTGTTTTGATATTTGATCTTGTTAGAAAGTAATTCCGTCATTCAGAGTTCATAATAGTCCAAAAGGTGATGGTAATAGTTAAACACGGCAGTTTGTTCATGTTTTAAGTTGCTGAAAGAATTATTTGCTCTTTTGTTTTTTCGAGCTTCTCCTTTGTTTTTTTCGTGCTTCACTCTTAATCACACGCATCAGTTGAGACAGCATCACTGGCGATCACAACAGTACCACACAGGCTGCGTGAGTATTATTATAAACCGTGTCCATGTATGACCACATACTGTCCATCTTGTAAAGCCTGCTTTCAACAGGATAACACACCATGCCACAAAGCTCAGATCATCTCGCACTGTTTTCTAGAACATGACAATGAGTTTACCAAGCTCAAATGGCTCCACAGGCACCAGATATCAATACAATAGAGCACATATGGGATGTGCTGGAAGAAGAGAGTCACATCATGGATTAGTGACACTGTCATGTCAAAATAGACCAAATTCTCCGACCACTGTTTCCAGCATTTTGTTAAGTCTTAAAGCAAGTCAACCAAGTAAAGTTACCGGTGAACGAATAAATATACTAAAATGCTACTGTTTTTAACACACAAAATATGCATCACAAGAGCAGCATGGTGGCTAAGTGGTTAGCACTGTCGCCTCAGAGCAAGAAGGTCGCTGGTTCAAGTCCCAGCTGGGTCAGTTAGCATTTCTGTGTGGAGTTTGCATGTTCTCCCCGTGTTTGTGTGGGTTTCCTCCATGTGCTCCGGTTTCCCTCACAAGTCCAAAAACATGTGGTACAGCTGAATTGGGTTAGTTAAATTGGCCGTATATTTGTGAATGGGTGTGTATGGATGTTTCCCAGTGATGGGTTGCAGCTGGAAGGGCGTGTGTAAAACATGTGCTGTATAAATTGGCGGTTCATTCCGCTGTGGTGACCCAAGATTATTAAAGAGACTAAGCTGAAAAGAAAATGAATGAATGAATGAATGAATATATTATATAAATGCACAAATATATATTTGCTAAGAAAACCTAATAGTCATTGAATGAATTGTAATAATCATAAATTCTCCTAGTTTTGTTTTGTTTGATTTTTTGTTTATTTTTTGTTGCTTGTTTATTTTCATGACACTAATGAGAATTGCACATTACTGTATTAGAATTAATGAGAAGGAAATGTTAATGAAATTAATTAGATATAAAATATGAACAAAAATAAATTATTTAATCAATATTAGCCCAGAAAAGCCATTCAAGAAAATGTAATAGATTAAATACATTTCTTACAGTACAAGAAATAATTCCTAATTTACATAGAATTTATTTATTTATTTATTTATTTACAATACAGTAATGAAAACTTAAAAATGGAAGACAATAAAGATCTTTTAAGATATTAAACAAACAGACTTTTAAATAATTAATCACATTAAATTATAATTTTAATCAGACAGGCTTTATTTATTTACAGTAATAACAATTACATATTTTTTAAATTACTGTATTACAGTAATTAGATTAAATAAGAGGGAAAAAGCAATGAAATGCTGATTAAAAATACTATTTGTTCAGACTTTCGTATATATTTTGTAATAGTATAATACTTTTTTGGTAATTTTAATTGCACCACACTAATGAGAATGATATAATTGAAATTTTACATTAATTTCTAACAATAATGAGATTAAGGGTAGATTATGCAGATTAATCAACATTATTATTACATAATAACATAAAAATCTCATTAAAATGATTAATTAGCAGGTTAAAATAGATAGCTGGATAATGATTGATTGATTGATTGATTGATTGATTGATTGATTGATTGATTGATTGATTGATTGATTGATTGACTGATTGATTGATTGACTGACTGATTGATTGATTGACTGATTGATTGATTGAATGGTTGGTTGGTTGAATGATTGTTGATTGATTGAGTGATTGAATGAATGAATGAATGAATGAATGAATGAATGAATGAATGAATAAATAAATAAATAAATAAATAAATAAATGAATGAATGAATGAATGAATGAATGAATGGTTGAGTGAATAAATGAATGAACGAATGGTTGATTGGTTGAATAAATGAATGAATGAATGAATGAATGGTTGAATGAATGAATGAATGAATGAATGATAGGATGATTAAATGAATGAATGAATGAATGTTGGTTTGTTGAATGAATGAATGAATCAATCAATCAATGAATGGTTGGCTGGTTGATTGATTGATTGATTGATTGATTGATTGATTGATTGATTGATTGATTGATTGATTGATTGATTGAATGAATTAATTAATTAATGTTGGTTGAATGAATAAATAAGTGAATAAAATAATGCATTGTTTGTTGGTTGGTTAAATGGTTGGTTGATTGATTGAAAAAAATGGTTGATTGGTTGAATGAATGAATGAATGAATGAATGTTGGTTGAATGAATAAATAAGTGAATGAAATAATGAATTGTTTGTTGGTTGGTTAAATGGTTAGTTGATTGATTGAAAAAAATGGTTGATTGGTTGAATGAATGAATGGTTGATTGATTGATTGATTGATTGAATAAATGGTTAATTGATTGAATGAATGAACGAATGAATGAATGAATAGTTGAATGATGTGTTGATTGAATGAATGAATGAATGAATGAATGAATGAATGAATGAATGAATAAAGGTTGGTTGAATGATTGGTTGAATGATGAATTGAATGAATGAATGAATGAATGAATGAATGTTGGTTGAATGAATGAATGAATGAATGGTTGGTTGGTTGGTTAGTTGAATGATTGGTTGATTGAATGACAGCCTGAATGAATGAATGTTGGTTGGTTGAATGAATGAATGAAAAAATGAATGAATGGTTGGTTGGCTGGCTGGGTTGTTGAATGATTGGTTGATTGGTCAATTGATTGATTTATTGATTGAATGAATGGTTGATTGAATGAATGAATGAATGGTTCATTAAATGATTGGTTGATTGATTGATTAAATGAATGAATGAATGAATGTAAGTTGGTTGAATGATTGATTTAATGAATGCACGTTGGTTGAATAAATGAATAGTTGATTGATTGATTGATTGATTGATTGATTGATTGATTGATTGATTGAATGAATGTTGGTTGGTTGGTTGAATGAAGAAATGACTGAATGAATGAATGGTTGGTTGGTTGAATGGTTGGTTGATTAATTGATTGAATAAATGAATGAATGAATGAATGGTTAATTGATTGAATGAATGAATGTTGGTTGGTTGAATGATTGATTTAATGAATGAACGTTGGTTGAATGAATGACTAGTTGGTTAATTGATTGATTGATTGATTGATTGATTGATTGATTGATTGATTGATTGATTGATTGATTGAATTAAGGAATGAATGTTGGTTGGTTGGTTGGCTGGTTGGTTGGTTAGATGAATGCATGAATGAATGAGTGAATGGTTGGTTAAATAATTGGTTGATTGATTGAATGAATGAATTAATGGTTGATTGAATGAATGAATGAATAAATGAGTGAATGGTTGGTTAAATAATTGGTTGATTGATTGATTGATTGATTGATTGATTGATTGATTGATTGATTGATTGATTGATTGATTGATTGATTGATTGATTGATTGAATAAATGGTTGAATGAATGAATGAATGAATGAATGAATGAATGAATGAATGAATGAATGAATGGTTTGTTGAATGATCGGTTGATTGATTGAATAATTGAATGTTGGTTGGTTAAATGATTGAATTGGTTGTTCGATTGATTGTTTGTTTGATTGATTGAATAACTTAAAGCAGAACGTTCAATCAAAATCTAAATACCAAAATAAAAAGCATGAGCAGGCTGTGTTCATGTTTCTGTGTGTGATTCATTGAAGCGCTGGACACAGTGCCTCTGAAGTGAATGAAACCTCCACCACATGTTATTGACTCAAGGCCAAACGCTATGACATCACCGCACACTGACTGATGTACATCATCATCATCATCATCCTCACCATCATCACCAGTTCCTGCATTGGCTGTTCACTAGTGCAAAATATCTCAATGGCTGGTATTATTCCAGTCTCTCTCCTTTCTTCTCCTCTTTCTGTCTCACACAAAACCACCCACGTGTGTTCACTTGCCAAACCTGCTTGCCCACACAGACGTGTGTTCAGTCTGAACCCCCCCTAACAATCCCATGATCCTGTGTGCTTACAAGCCTCCAGCGACGCTGCTGCAGCTGACCCATGTGTGTGTCGGTGTGTGTGTGTGTGTGTGTGTGTGTGTGAGTGTGTGAGTGTGAGTGTGAGATGTGTTTGTGTGTCACAGTGTGAAAGAGTGTTTAAGTGTAAGATGACTGTCTGTTTTTGTGTGTGTGAGTGTGAGCTGTGTGTGTGCGTGTATGAGAATGTGAAAGAGTGTGTGTGTCTGAGTGTAAGATGAGCGTCTGTGTGTGTGTGTGTGTGTGTGTGCGCGTGTGTGCGTGCGTGCGTGCGTGCGTGCGTGTGTGTGTGTGTGTGTGTGTGTGTAAGATGTGTGTCTGCCTGCCTGTGTGTGTGTGAGATGTGGGTGTGTGTGTGCGAGAGTGATAATATGGGTGTATGTGTGTTTCTGTATGTGTGTCTGTGTATGTGTATGTGTGTGTTTGAGTGTAAGATGTGTGTCTGTCTGTCTGTGTGTCTGTCTGTCTGTGTGATGTGTGTGAGTATGAGATGTGTGTGTCTGTGTGTGTGCTTGTGTGAGTGTATGTGTATGTATCTGTGTGTGTTTGTGTGTGCGCGTGTGTGTGTGTGTATGTCTGTATCTGTGTGTGTGTGTTTGTGCATGTGTGAGATGTGTGTGTCAGAGAGTGAAAATGTGTGTCTATCTGTCTGTGTGTGAATTTGTCTTTGTGTGTTTGTGAGATTGTGTGTCTGAGTGAATGTGTGTGAGAGTGTATGTGTGTGTGTGTGTGTGTGTGTGAGAGAGAGAGATTGTTTTTGTGTGAGTGTATTAGTTGTGATCTGTATCTCTGTATTAGTTTATCTGTGTGAGTCTGTATGCATCAGTGTGTGTCCGTCTGTGCATGTGTGTGTGTGTGTTCAAAAACATGCAGATGTTTCTGATGGTTGAGTTTAGGGATATAGGGTTGGGGAAGAGGTCAGAATACACAGTCTGTACAGTATAAAAATCATTATGTCTATGGGAAGTCCCCATTAAGCATAAAATCACCTTGTGTTTGAGTGTGTGTGGTGCATGTGTGTGTGTGTAGAGTGGGAAAAGATTTAAGCAGACGGGTAATGGAGGCTGACACATCAGGGATCAGACAGTCTGGTCTGAAATGGAAGAAGCTAGGGCCGAAAGTGGAACAAAATCTGCCAGTTTTAGAGCCAGAATTCATCTTCATTCATTTTTCTTTGCCGTAGTCCCTTATTTATAAGGGATCACCACAGTGGAATGAACCGACAACTATTTCAGCATATGTTTTACGCAGCGGATGCAGGGGCGCCCCCAAGGGGTGGCCACGGCCACCCTTGTGTAATATGATATATGATATAGTTGTTATGATTTAGTTGTTGATATTATTAATTTAAATGTTCTTATGTAAATTCACATTATTTCAATAAATATTAAATGAAATGCAGCCACTGGCGACGCAGTGGCGCAGTAGGTAGTGCTGTTGCCTCACAGCAAGAAGGTCACTGGTTCGAGCCTCGGCTGGGTCAGTTGGCATTTCTGTGTGGAGTTTGCATGTTCTCCCTGTGTTCGCGTGGGTTTCCTCCGGGTGCTCTGTTTTCCCCCACAGTCTAAAGACATGTGGTACAGGTGAATTGGGTAGGCTAAATTGTCCGTAGTGTATGAGTGTGTATGGATGTTTCCCCAAGATGGGTCGCAGCTAGAAGGGCATCCGCTGTGTAAAACATGTGCTGGATAAGTTGGCGGTTCATTCCGCTGTGGCGACCCCAGATTAATAAAGGGACTAAGCTGAAAAGAAAATGAATGAATGAATGAATGCAGCCACTAAATAATTGTGGATTGATCAGCTCCACTGATGTAGCTGATTCACTGGGATTGCACACTTTTTATTAAGAAATTGTTATTTTTAAATTGAAAAGTTGTGTTTTATCTGATTGAAAATCACAAATCCAATAATAAATAAATGAATCGATGCATTTTGAAATCAGCTTTTCAGAATCTAGTTTAATTAGCAACTCAGTTACTTTGCTGGTTGACTTAAAAGGGCCAAAAATCTCAATGATTTTGTTGGTGTATTTTGCAAAAAGGTACATCGATAAAAGAATATGTATTAATATATTGTGAAAAGGATTGGTTTAAGGATCAAAAAGGAGCATGGATAAAAATAGTATTAGGGTCTGTATAGTAAGTGTGTGTGTGTGTGTGTGTGTGCGTGCGTGTGTGTGTGTGTGTGTGTGTGTGTGTGTGTGTGTGTGCGTGTGTGTGTGCGTGTGTGTGTGTGTGCGTGTGTGTGTGTGTGCGTGCGTGCGTGCGTGCGTGCGTGTGTGTGTGTGTGTGTGTGTAGTAATGTCTTTTCAGTTTGTTCATTTGTTTGTTTTATTAATTCATTAATCTTCATCAATTGTAGACATGGCATATACTGTGTGTTGTACAATAAAAGTATGTGAAAAAAAACTTACCCGAAAGGCGGTTTTAAACTAAATATTGATTTTTATTTGGTTTGGACATGTACTTGCTGAATTATTTCAAGGAATAAATATTTCAAGAGTAATTAATGGAATTAAATAAAACTTCATTATTTCATTTACCAGAAAAAAAATATAACATTACTCATTATTCACAATATATACACAAGTCATCATTTTTTGTGTGTCACCACAAGATTTTGTGTGGCCTTACTTGGCCACCCCTAAGAAAATTTTCTGGAAAGAAAATTAAATACAGCCTCGTTTGCATATTTAAAAATAGCATTTTTGATTCCTAATATAACCAATCTACTGGAGAATCATGATGATAAATATGAGTACATTTTTTTTGTTTACCTGTTCACCTGCAGTGTCTTGTCTTTTTTTATATATATATATCTTCAGTGTTCACCCACTCATGCAGTGTTTCTGTGATGGGACACACACATCAGCCCACAGAGACACACAGAACTCCAGCTCTTAAAGAGACAGAAACAACAAGATGAATCTGACAGAAGTAAACAACTATCCTGCACTCCAACATCCTTCGCGATGTTCATGATTATGAAGACAAGAATATTACGATTATATTATTCACTGATTCATTTTCTTTTCAGCTTAGTTCCTTTATTAATTACTGGCGGAATGAACCACCAACTTATCCAGCATATGTTTCACGCAGCAGATGCACTTCCAGCTGCAATCCATCACAATGAAACATCCATACACACTCATTCACACACACACACTATGGACAAATTAGCCTACCCAATTCACCTATAGCGCATGTCTTTGGACTTGTGGGGGAAACCGGAGCACCTGGAGGAAGCCCATGCGAACACAGGGAGAACATGCAAAATCCACACAGAAAAGTCACCTGACCCAGCTGAGGCTCGAACCAGCAACCTTCTTGCTGTGAGCCGATCATGCTACCCACTGCGCCACCATGATGCTACAAATATATTAGAATATTCATAATATTCATGTCTTTTTAATCATGAATATACATAAACATACAATAACACTCTTTCTAGAAACTTACTAATGTGTTTATTTGGACACAAATAATACTAAAAGTACTTAATTTAGCTAATGCAATGGATAAGGTGGAGTCTGCATGTTCTCCCCGTGTTCGCATGGGTTTCTTCCGGGTGCTCCGGTTTTCCCCACAGTCCAAAGACATGCGCTATAGGTGAATTGGGTTAGCAAAATTGGCCGTAGTGTATGAGGTGAGTGTATGGGTGTTTCCCAGTCCGCTGTGTAAACCCAGGTGGAGGAGTTTAAGTATCTAGGGGTTTAGTTCACGAGTGAGGGAAGGATGGAACGTGAGACTGACAGGCGGATTGACAGGCGACAGCAGTAATGCGGTCAATGTATCGGTCCATTGTGGTAAAGAAGGAGCTGAGCCGAAAGGCAAAGCTCTCGATTTACCGGTCAATTTACATTCATACTCCCACCTATGGTCATGAGTGTTATGAGCGAAAGGACAAGATCTCAGAAACAAGCGGCCGAAATGAGTTTCCTTCGCAGGGTGGCAGGGCGCACCCTTATAGATAGGGTGAGGAGCTCTGTCACCCGGGAGAAGCTCGGAGTAGAGCCGCTGCTCCTCCACATCGAGAGAAGTCAGCTGAAGTGGCTCGGGCATCTGTTTTGGATGCCTCCTGGACGTCTACCTAGGGAGGTGTTCCAGGCATGTCCCACCGGGAGGAGGTCTTGGGGAAGACCCAGGACACATTGGAGGGATTATGTCTCTCAACTGGCCTGGGAACGCTTCGGGATCCCCCCGGAGGAGCTGGAGGAAGTGTCTGGGGAGAGGGAAGTCTGGGGTTCTCTCCTAAGACTGCTGCCCCCATGACCCGGCCCCGGAAAAGCAAACTTTTTTTAAACGGTTGAAAAAGGATGAATATATATATATATATATATATATATATATATATATATATATATATATATATATATATATATATATATATATATATATCCAGAAACATGGATTTTCCTACCACTGCTATGCTGATGATACCCAGCTATACCTCTCTTTTCACCCTGATGATCCCTCGGTTCCAGCTCGCATCTCAGCCTGCCTGTCATTTCACACTGGATGAAAGATCATCATCTTCAGCTTAACCTCGTGGAAACGGAAACGCTTGAAGTTTCTGCCAACCCGACTCTTCACCATAACTTTTCAATCCAGATGGATGGGGCAACCATCACTGCATCCAAAATGGTAAAAAGCCTTGGAGTAATGATTGATGACCAACTGAACTTCTCTGACCACATTTCTAGAACTGCTCGATCTTGCAGATTCGCACTCTATAACATCAGAAAGGTCCGACCCTTCCTATGTGAACACACAGCTTAACTCATTGTTCAAGCTCTTGTTCTCTCCAAACTGGACTATTGCAACTCTCTACTAGCCGGGCTTCCAGCTAATTCTATCCAACCTCTTGAGCTGCTTCAGAATGCAGCAGCACGAGTGGTCTTTGATGAACCCAAAAGAGCACATGTCACTCCGCTACTCACCCGTTTGCACTGGCTGCCAGTTGCTGCTCGCATCAAATTCAAAGCTCTGATGTTTGCTTACAAAGCGACCTCTGGCTTTGCTCCTTCGTATCTGCTCTCACTTCTGCAGATGTATGTACCCTCCAGAAGCTTGCGTTCTGTGAATGAACGTCGCCTCGTTGTTCCATCCCTAAGAGGGAAGAAATCACTTACCTGAACTCTCGCATTCAATCTGCCAAGTTGGTGTAATAAACTCCCTAACTACATCAGAACAGCAGAGTCACTTGCTGTCTTCAAGAAACGACTAAAAACTCAACTGTTTAGTCTCCACTTTCCCTCCTAATCTTAACTGCCTCTCTGGCTATACCACTAACTGTACTCTCTCAAAAATAAATAAATAAAAAAATAAAAATAAAAAAAAATTACTAATGCTTTGCTTCTTAGACTTTACAAACCTGAAACTTGTCTATAGCACTTGTTCACTGCTGCTCTTATAGTTGTGTAAACTGCTTCCTTGTCCTCATTTGTAAGTCGCTTTGGATAAAAGCATCTGCTAAATGACTAAATGTAAATGTAAATATATATATAGTTTACTTTAGTGGTAAACTGGTAATTACTATTAGTTCATGATTGGTATTAATGATAGTGTAATTCATCTATGAAGAGTTGTAAATATGTATATATATATATATATATATATATATATATATATATATATATATATATATATATATATAAATGCTTTTTCCTAATTATTTCCCTTTACTATAAATTACTATAGTATTTTAAATGTGTAACACCTGGTTTTATTGGATTTTTTCTTTAATCATGTACAGCATATTATTTGCAGTAAATAATTGAACTGAACAATTAAGCCTCATATGTTTCATTGACAGTTTTATTGATTACTAAGATATGATGGACTTGGATTTAAGTTGCTCCGATTTAAAAATGAAAATTGCAAAAATAGCTTACATGTAGCTAAGCTACTTTTGCCAAGTAGCTTTTAGCTTAGCTTGCTAAATTTCCCAGAAGGTAGCTTTTAGTGTAGTTAAGCTACATTTTAGTAGCTAATAGCATAGCTTACTACATTTTTCAAGTAGCTTGCCCAACACTGTTTGAATCACTTACCGCCTTTCGGATGAGACGTTAAACCGAGGTCCTGACTCTCTGTGGTCATTAAAAATCCCATGGCACTTCTCGTAAAGAGTAGGGGTGTAATCCTGGTGTCCTGGTGAAATTCCCTCCATCGGCCCTTAACCATCATGGCCTCCCAATCGTCTCCATCCATTGAATTGACTATCACTGTCTCTACACTCCACCAATAGATGATGCTGGGTGAGCACACTGGCACCGTTGTCCTGTGGCGGGCGTTGCATCATCCAAGTGGATGCTGCACACTGGTGGTGATGTGGAGGGATTAACAAAATGTTATTTTTCCAAACTTTCTAATTTATTGTAAAATAACTTTAAAATGGTTAACTGTTATATTTTGCTATATAAATTGTAAAGCATTTGTTATATATAATGTAATGTATCAATATAAGACACTTATTAATAATTATTTGTAACATTTTTAACAAATGTTTATTTTTTATTTATTCCTCATAAAATGATTCTTTTTTTTTTTTTTACAAAAGTCTTAAAATGTCATTTAATGTAAGATGCTAAAGTCGATATTCATAGAAAAAAAATCAATTCAAAACCTAATTTTTTTATTTTTATCTATTTATTCCAGAAATATTTATTTCCAATTAAAGTAAAA
Source organism: Danio aesculapii (assembly GCF_903798145.1). NCBI lineage: Eukaryota > Metazoa > Chordata > Actinopteri > Cypriniformes > Danionidae > Danio > Danio aesculapii. Next base: position 21,549,866 of record NC_079456.1, on the reverse strand, counting down.
AAATATATGTAAATCACAGAGCACAGTATTTCCCTGTCTTGCCACAGTAACAAACAGCAGCAGCTCTGTCACCAAGCTATTGACTGAATCTCTGCGTTTAGTCGCACAGTCTCTCTTAAAGATCCTTCTTTGGCGTCTTATTCAACAGCAATAAATAACGTCTGACTTCAGAGTGTGAAAGATCAGAGGCTGTGTGAGTCAGCCTTGAGCCACATGAACGGTCACTTCTGTGCCTGATTCCAGTTGTGTTTCCTCTCTCTGTTACATGCTCGATCCACTGGTCTGGCTGAGCATATCGTCTGAATTTCACATTTAGAATTATTAGATTTGTCTGATTATTATGATTTTCACAGCTTGATTTCTTTAGTTAATGAAGGTACTTAGTTCTGTTATACATGGGAGACGAAAAAGCTTCGATATGATTGTAGTGAAGTTCATTCTTGTTCATTCAGGTGTAAAAAGAAGTTTGAAATATTTTTAGTGGTTTATTGATAGTGGCATTTCTGATGTCATGCATGAATTGTTTTATCACACTGATTTGTTTGAAATTAGCGATAGATGTTTCAAAACACTTATTTTTTGCATCTCCATTTTTTTAAAATATGCAAATCATTTGTCTTAGTAAAGTTTCATAAACTAATTTCGAGAGGAGCACGTGATATGATTGAGCACGTCTGGCCACTCATCTGTAATCAGTAATAATCCAATCAGAGTGATCCTAGTTTACTATAAATGGATAATTTTTTCCCTACTGTTTCTATCTTCGTTTGGAAGAATCCCCCCTTCCACCCCATCTCCTCCTTTTTCCTCCTTTTTCTAAAGGGGGAGCTCTCGAGACCTACCTGATCTCGGATCTCCTGATATGCTTATCGACCGGGCGGGAGCCCTGGGCTCAAATATCTCCGACCTCAGGGTTCTCTCCCGGGACAGCATGCCAAACCTGCTTTATACGCCAAGCATATCTAAGTGGGAACTCTTGAAAACAGGTTATTTGAAGCACATCAACTTAATCGAAATTTTAAATGTAGCGTTTATTGTTAGTGACTATTTCCGATCAGGTCAATAAAGCGTTTAATTAGTGAAGTGCATTTGTTTGAAACTAGCGATGAATGGTTTAAAAAACTTTGCGAATCATTTGTTCAAACAGGTTTTTTGAAGCAGTTAACTTTTTTACATTTTACATTTAATGTCTTATGTTAATGACTTTTCTGATGTCGTCCATGAATTGTTTTATCATAGTTATGTGGATTTGTTTGAAACTAGTAATGAATGATTTCCGAACATTTATTTTTAAAAAATTTGCAAATCAGTCGACTTAAATGGGTTATTTGAAGCACATAAACGTAATAAAAATTTTAAATGTAACGTTTATTGTTAGCGATTTTTTTCCGATCAGGTCAATAAAGCCTTTAATCAGTGACATAGATTTGTTTGAAACTAGCAATGCATAGTTTCGAAAAACATATTTAAAAAAATATGCAAATCATTTGTCTCAAACAGGTTATTTGAAGCACATAAACTTAATTGAAGTTTTAAATGTGAGTTTTACTGGTAGCGACTTTTCCTATATGGTCAATGAAGCGTTTAATGACTGACGTGGATTTGTTTGACACTATCGATGAATGGTTTCGTAATACTTATTTTCAAAAACTTTGCAAATCATTCGACTTAAATGGGTTATTTGAAGCACATCAATGTCGTCCATGATGCGTTTAATCAGTGGATTTGTTTGAAAGTAACAATATATGGCCTTGTAACACTTATTTTCAAAAACTTTGCAAATCATTTGTCTTAAATAGGTTTTATTAAAGTACGTTAACTTTTTCATCATTTTATATTTAACATCTTTTGTAAGCGACCTTTTAAATATTGTCCATGAATTGTTTCATTATAGTGATGTGGATTTGTTTGAAACTAGCAATGGATGGTTTCAAACACTTATTAAGCAAATAAACTTAATCGAAATTCAAAATTTAACGTTTATTGTTACTGACTTTTCCAATGTCGTCCATGAACTGTTTTATCATAGTGATGAGGATTTGTTTGACGCTATTGTTGGATGGTTTCGAAACGCTTATTTTCAAAAGCTTTGAGAATCATTCGATTTACAAAGACTATTTGAAGCACATAAACTTAATCGAAATTTTAAATGTAATGTTTATTGTTAGCTATTTTTCCAATGTCGTCTATGAATTGTTTTATTATAGGGATGTGGATTTGTTTAGGCTTGGATGGTTCCGAAACAATTATTTCAACTTCAAAAGCTTTGTGAATGATTTGTCTTAAACCATTTCAGTTTAACAATCATCCAAATGCCACCATCACGATTGTTTGCAGAGTTTAGCACGAAATAAGTAAATATGTTCTGTGCTCACGAACACAAAAGAAGTGATAGTGTTGACAAAACTGTGATCTGTGCTCGGATCATACATTTTTTTTTTGAAAGTAGATAAGGATAATTTCTAAACACATTCACCAAAAAGATTTCTAATAATTTGTCTGATTAATATCAAATGGCCAAAGTGACGTGTTTTCAATTAATGAGTTTCAAAATAGGAAATTTTGTCCACCCCAATGACAGAAAACAGTGAGAAAACAGAGGTTAAGAAAGCATCTCATAGTGATGAGGATTTCGAGACTTTCAAAAGTGATGTCATCAAAATAATTGACTCATAATGGCAGAAGTGAAAGATTTTTGAATGCATATGTTTTAATTTATAAATTACGTTACTGTTTTGGAGCACACTAGCTTATATATTAAACTTTAGATTAGCATATTCATACTAAAACCCCAAAATCTTTCATTCTGATTTCATTGGGAAATCTTTGGGGAATCATCAACTCACTGAATGACTTGAATGCCTAAAGCAGACTTTGTCGTGAGATAATCAGTCTAATGGAAATCAAGCCTTTAGATGGCATCGATTGTCATTCAGTGTCACAATTTGAATACTTATATTGAAGAATGCTGAAACATCATGCACACCAAACACTAGTGACTGAAGAAGCATAAACCAATGCTTGATGCCTTGGTTCAGCCTCTGATGTCATTACCTCAATTATGCTCCTTCAGCAAATGAGACTTTATAAAGATGATAAAACAGAGAGGCATAACTTTCAAATGATGCATTTCACTCTGATTTACTTATTGGCTTTTTATTGAAAATGATTCACCGGCTTTGTTGGCCACAATATCCTATGTATGCTCTTAAAATGTACAATATGCAGGAGGTACTAGCATGCAAACAGACTTTCTTTTTGACTCTTTCCATATGTCTATGACCATAAAGCTTTACTATGAGTGCCAGAGCTAATTTCTAAGACGATACATAGTCTTTTCTCCTTAGTTCCTAATATTTTACCCACTGAGTCCAAAGTATTTTTCATTTTTTCCTGTATTCTCTGTGTAACACAGGTTCATTGCGAATATATGCCTGGGGCTGCGTCTGGTTGAATTTCGTGTGTAAAACTAACAATACGGGCCGGTAGGATGGCAGCGTCAACTTCTGTTTCTTTGTGCACCACTGCTGATCGCTTAACTCCATATGAATGGCTTTTCCAACATTACCAGTTTGCTTGGTAGCTCACCTCATGCAGTGTTAAACTTCAGACATGGAGTGGACCTGGATTCGAGACTGGTGAAGGACGGTTCCAGAGACCAGGTAAAATAAATGGATTTTCTCTTCTAGTTTGCTTTTGAAAACACTATTGGTTGGGTTTAAGGAAGAGGGTGGGTGGGTCAGTCAACAGCAAGCTGATATATGCATAACAAGTCAACAGTAAAACATTGAGATTCGCAGAAATGTACAGAGCGGCCTCTGGTGGATTTACAAAAAGGATGTGGCACATATGAGAACGTGTGGCCCAGTAATGTAACTGAGATTGTCAAAAAATGTACACAGTTGCCTCTAGTGGATTTGTGAAAGCAAAAACTGGCAATACATTGAGGCAAGATGAACGTGGAGCTGCTTGTTTCACTGGTGTCTGAACACAAAGATTGTTACTGTGTGAATGGTTTTAAGAAGTGCGTAACACGGTTTCCCTTCATATTAGTGATGGTTGTTTCGAAACACTGCTTCATGAAGCTTCGAAACCTTTACGAATCTTTTGTTTCGAATGAGTGGTTTCAGAGCATTTATCAAATTGGCAACGTCACAAGATTTCAGAAAACAGGCCTTCGCAACGTCATTATTTTTCAAAAATTTAATGGTTCTCCACTTGGGGGCAATCTGTTTGATACCATAAAATCCACATGAATCATGCGGCTTCGTTCAGACTGCATTTGATTTGGCAGTTAATATCTTGGGATAACATACCTTGGAATGTTGCGACTGACCAATCAGTCGACCAATCAGAACAAACAATATATAAACCTTCAAAATCTATAAAACAACGCATATGCAGACACTTAATATTTAATATTAGATGATAACCTAAATGGATTTATAGGTTATACTTTCAATTGAAAAATATGTTTAAAAAGTCCATTCTAATACATGTTTTGCCTGAGTTTTTGTTTCATTTACACAATAGGGTATATACCGACGTATGCTAATAGGACTTTTAATTTGCCAGTTACCTAGGTTAAGCGCTTCCGTTGAACTGTATGCCACTGTATGCCATTGCAAAATCAGTGCATTTAAGGTCTGTTTGAGCGAGTGATATCCGATATAATGTGGGTCTCAGATTGTACAAGAAGCACTGGATTAAATTAAATTTTTCCCGACATGTGTTTATAATATGAATATTTATTTTACCCCAGTATATTCAATAGAGCTTCAGCGCTAGCCTGCCAATTCTGACAGGCGCGTGCGAGTAAACGGCTTCTTGTCTCGTTTTATGCTTGAGCAACTAAATGAATGCCAAAGTCTATTTAACTAATTGTATTGTAATTACATTATAACATCGATGCTGTAAAAGGAATCGTATAAAATGGGAAAAAAACTCATAATAACAGATCATCGGAAGTTTATTAGTATGGGAACAACATTAGCTCGGCATATACCCTATTTTGACCACCAGGTAAAGTTGCACAGTGCCACCTTGTGTACTTGGGTATTTCTGTTTTTCATTTAGCGCCATCTAATGTCAGGGAGTAATTTTGCACATCCACTTCTCATCGATAGTAAAAACCAAAGTTAAAAACAAAAAAATAAAAATAGCAAAAAAAGTGTCACGAAAAACATTGACAGTATATGTAAGTGAAAATTGTCCTGGTGCGCATGAGCCTTGAATGTCCCCCAAAAATCTTTGTCCATATTGATGGAAGTGAAGATATTTTAAGATATAACATACTAGCTACGCTTCTATCCACCCATTTTAGGCACGTTTTGGATATGCGCCTAAAAAAATCGGTTGATGGAAATGGCAAAAAAAAATGTTGGCATAACGGAGTAGGATAAACTTTTTAACCAGCAGGCTGAGCACATTGTAAAACATCTGAAATGTTGTTTTTGGTCATTCTAAAATGCCTTAACCGTTTCAGTATTAGTGTTATTATATTATTAATCACCTCCAGAACTGTCAAGAGCGTCTGTGCTCCACGTCTTACGCCTTCAAATTCCACCAATCGTTCATTGCATGTTGACATTTGTCTTCTGAGGTGCAAGTCATTTATTAAATGAAAAGAAGATTCATGCAGCTTTCCCTACCGCAGCAAATTCCATTTTTACTCTTGATATTTGGAGCCAGTTGATCAGGAAGTGATGATTTTGTTCTCTTTGACTTGTTTATTTGTGCGTCTTTTTTGCTCATATTTCAGTTTTAAATTTAATTCGCGTTTTTGAATGGAAACATAGCTAGTGATACTTGTAGCCCAAATAACATGAAATTGTGTTGTTTCAGGGGGACTTTAAATGTTAGTAGCTATTTACATCACCTTTAAACACATCTAGACTGGATTTCAGGTTTCAAAGAATGTTACTCATCTTCATTAGTTAAAACAGGATTGCATATCTCAAATTGTCCAACAAGCATTCAAAATGGCTGCTGGACATACAAACAATGTAACCTCAGAATCAAACCTCATGGAACACAAGCCTAAATTCCTCCTTTCAAAACCTCAAAGTCACACACGAAGGCCCGAGGCAATGTTAGCGTCTTTTCCATCTCCAGTCCCCGAGCCTAGTAAACACGGGAAAGAGTGCGCGTTCCCCTTTAAGAGGCCCCCACCTCTCCGGGCGCGGCGGGAGGCAGAGCGCATTCCTGGAACAGCGCGAGAGAGGGAAAAAAATCACCAGCGACCTGTTTCAAGTCCCCCCAATAGAAACTGTGCCTGATTTGTGGCCAATGTTGGAGATGTAAAAAAAAAAAAAAAGGAAAAAAGAAAAAAAAGAGGGAGAGAGAGAGAGGAGGAGGAGGAGGAGGGGGGAGGGAAAACACTAAAGGGGGTAGCTATGGAGATACAACGTTTTCCTGGCTGCTTTCTTTGACAGGTGTTGAGTGGGGTAAAAGTCTTAAAACAGAATCCAGCATGTACGCCAAAGGTAAAGGAGCTGTCGTCCCTTCTGATAGTCAAGCGAGAGAAAAGTAAGTGAATCCGCGCGCGCGCTTTAAAGAGTCTCGCTTTGCTTATTGCGGACTCGGAACTTTCTTAAAACTGTGCGTACTATTGTTTGAAGGTGTATTTAGTGTGAACTCGCGGTCTGAAGTGATCGTCCCTGGATGTGTTGAACTTTACCAGCACTTTAATAGCTGTTAGCTGTGCGTGCATTTCGATTTTATTTAAGTTTGTGCGCGCACGTGAACTGCCCGATGCATCCGATATGAGTGATGTTGCATGCTCGCATCTCTTGTATTGTGCATCGTGTGCATTAACAACACCATAAGCTGTGCAAATGTTTAGCAGCTATGGTGTCGGAAAGATGTGTGTTAAAGTTTTGAGGAGGTTAGGTATCCGTTCGCTGTTGAATTAAACGGTATTTACTTTTATCGAGTGTGTTTTTGCACGTTTTGGGTGTTAAAGCCAACTGATATGTTGCTATTTTAGCATTTCTGCTAATTTTGTTCATTGTTGTTGACCGGAGACGCGCGGTTGTCGGTTAACAGCAGTTTTATTAATGTTTCGTGTCTTCAGAACTCGTGCTACTTCAAGTTTTGGTGACTTTTCCACACTTCGCTGTGTAATATTTTATGGTAGCACATCAGCATGTGATCTTTCCACCGTTGTGTACAATCTGTCGCCATAGTAACAACCTTACAAAGCCATAAATGTAATAAAAGTGACCTGTAATATTCATAAATCTGTCATGTGGAGGGTCATAGGCTGCTGTGTCAGACTTGGAGACTGTGATGGGACTTTAGTGTCAGCTGGTGTGAGGATTTAACATTTGCTGTAAACTAAAAGTCAATTGGAGATCAGCATCTTTGCCAAGTTGCTTACAGGATTGTTTTCATATGGACATTTTGGGTAAATGTGTATTTTGTGAGGTCTTTCTGAACTGGATGGAGTTGTTTCATCATTCATGTAGTTTATCACTCATTTCAGAGCATCTTTTTGTCAAGTTGGTTACAAGACTTGGTCAAAACTGGTTTGTTTCATCCCTTGTGTATGGTTTATTGTGTATGGTATTATATAGTATTAATGATGTGAGTGTCTTATGAAGTTGCTTACAAAACCTTCTTTGTATATAAATTTTGGTGTGTTTGGTGAGCTTTATGTAAAATTTTTGGAGATATTTGATCATTTAGATGTTGTTGACCACTTTAAAACTACTCGTTTCAGTGTTAAATTGTAGTTTTTGTATAAAAAGCTTCCCAGAAGTTTGGGCAGCGTTGTTTTATCCAGTTATCATCCTGAAATTTCCATTTTGCTTCAAAGTAATGAACATAAAGTTAATGTATTTCCATCATTCAGGTTGTGTGTGTGAATGAAGGATGTAGACGGCTCATCGAGTGTAGGTGCCACGGGCACCGCATTAACACTGCAGGTTACTGTTTCACGTGTTGTATTTAAACATGAGGTGTTGTGACCACACAGGCTTTGTTTTGTCTGCACCAGTCAAACAAAGGTGCTATTAATCCTCTTAAGAATCTTGATTTGTTGTCAACTCTGGTTTAGGAAGCTCAAATCAAGTTTAGACGTCCAGATTTTTATTGTCAAATTTGCTAGGAGAAACCTCAGTAGAAGAGCTCTGTGAATCAATGATGTCAAGTTTATGCAGCATTCTTGATTTTTTTATTAGTTTTGATTTCCACAACGCAAGTTCTCAGGTTTGTAAAACGTGATACAATTGGGCAAATGGTCTGGAATGCCACAAGAAATTGCGTGTTGTGGATTTTTTGGAGTGGAAATTAATGGAAGCAGATTGTGATCTGGGTCTCCATCTCCTGTTTTCCCCCAACATTTCTTGAGCGCTTCTCTGGGTTCCCTGAGTTTATTGGTGTGTCTAAGAGGCAGCGAGTAGGTCTGAATGCATGGTTTTGATTTCATCCAGATGGTTCAGCCTCCTTCACAGAGGTGTTTTCAGCTACATATAAAGGGAATCAGGCATGCACACAGAAACAGGACGTTGTTCTCATGAAGAGCGTCTGATTTGCTCTGTTTTGGATAAACGTTGCTCTCAGACATGGATGAGAATCAATTAATTTTGCGTCTTGGATAGCTGAATGTATGGCTTTTTAAGTTTACTTTGAAGAGAGATGTTCTCTGTAATTATTTAGGGGTATATTTAATGATCGCTCTTAGTTATAACGCGGAAATGTCTGTTTTGTGCACGCGTGTTTTGAAATCTTTTCTAAGAGAGCGCTCGCTTCGCTTTCATCAGAATAATTGAGATGGATTGCTTCATGAAAGTTTATCAACATTTTTTATTTAGCACTATCGCTTTGCTGAATTTTTCTGTCAATCTTTGGTTATTATAAATGAAAGATCAGCCAAGTTGTGGCAAAAAAAGTACAGGCATGTGGATCCAGGCCACACCAACAATATTATGACAGCACTTTTCATGATGTCAGTGGAACGGTCAGGCCACTTGTTGTTTGTTTGCAAATCATTTATTAGCAAAAATCACTCATATTTTTTATTTTTTATTTTTGAGTGTTATGTACATTTCTTCTTTCACAGAAAAAATGCTCAAAACTGTAGAAATGCACTCTTATTATGGACCCTTTTCACATTTCCAGGTTTCTCAGTAGTCATAGTTGGGTGAACTTAGAGTGTAGTGAATGGGCGAGAAAAACATTTATTTATTTTTTTTTACAATCCTGTTTGCTCAAACAACAGAACGAAAAACTCAACAATATCAAGACTTTCAGAAAAAGGAAAGAAACGTGTGAGACTAATAACGGCCAGAATAATGTCAGATTTACTGTCCTGCCCAGAGACGCCGCATTAGAAATGCTTTGCATGAGCGGCACTTCATTTTTTGTAATTTGATGTAAAGATTATATAATACATACATACATACATATATAAATGTACAAAATATTAAAAACATGTAAGGAATTAAGATGCTGATGATAGTTGAATGCTTCAAACACGGCTTGTGAAAAGGGTCCATTAGAGTTTCATCCATTCATTTCCCTTTGGCTTAGTCCCTTTATTAATCAGGGGTCGCCACAGCGGAATGAACCGCCAACTTATCCAGCATATGTTTCTCGCAGCAAATGCCCTTCCAGCTGCAGTAAAGCACTGGGAAACACACATACACTATGGACAATTTATCTTATTCAATTCAGATATATCTAGGCATGGGCCGGTATAAGATTCTGACAGTATAACCATGGATAAAAATATCATAGTTTTACGGTATTGTGATTACTACTCTAAAATAAGTTATTTTTAAATGTCTGGGTAAAAAACTACCTTTTCTCCCCATTGAACACTATATATTTTATTTTAAGAAACATTTAAAATATTTTGGACTAGTGATGTTGTAGAGGTTCCTTTTCTGCTGAAGATACTGTTGCCCTAAAAAACTAAATAAAATAATTGTGAAAAACATGTAAAACAAACAAACAAACAAAAATATCTTACATATACCTTAGAAACAGTGTTTTTAAAACCGTGACTTTTCAAACCGGTTATCGTCCCATGCCTACCTATAGTGCATGTCTTTGAACTGGGGGAAAACCGGAGCACCTGTGGGAAACCCACGCGAACACGGGAAGAACATGCAAACTCCACACAGAAATGCCAACTGGCCCAGCCAGGGCTCAAACCAGCAACCTTCTTGCTGTGAGGCAATGGTGCTAACCACTGAGCCACCATAAGAGTTTCTTTTTATATATTAGTTGGACATTTTTACTAATATTTTAATAATTATACTAATATTTCTACCAATTTATGTTTTGGACCAATTAGTAGCTAGTAGTTCAGTCTCATTTGCACATTCATTACAATTTCATATGAATTAGCTAATTCGTCATAACGTACATTAGTTACGTTTTCTTGTAGGATGACATTTTATACTTTGATTGCCTTTTGCCATCATCTAACACTCTTAAGTCTTAAAGATCAGATTTAAAGGAACACTCTTCTTTCTTTTGGAAATAGGCTCATTTTACAACTCACCTAAAGACAAACAGTTGCGTTTTACCATTTTTGAATCCATTCAGCTGATCTCTGTGTTTGGTGGAAACAGTTTTAGCTTAGCTTAGGATAGATCATTGAATCAAAATCAAGGAACTTTGTTGCCATACCATGGCTGCAGCAGGCACAATGAAGTTATGCAGCACATTAAAAAGGTCCCCTGCATGCACCTAGGTAAGAACACTGTGTAATATCATTGTGCCTGCTGCAGCCATGGTACAGCAGCAAAGTTCCTTGATTATTACGTTAGAATGAGAGCTTAGCTCCTAGCCATATCAATCTAGAAAATAGCAAATTTAAATTTTCTTTCAGTCTTAGTACACGTCTACTCAATGTAACTTCAGAAGAGTCTAGCTTTAAATAGGAAAATTAGCAAAACTCTCTTTTTGAAAATTTTGAGTGAGATGCTAATGGTCTAATCAGATTCAATGATTTATGCTAAGCTCAAAATGCTCCTGCCAGACCCAGAGATTGGTTAAATGGATTCAGAAATGGTAAAACTCAGCTGTTTAACTCTAAGGAAGTTGTAAAATGAGACTATTTCCAAAAAGTGTTCACGTTTAGCTTAGCTTAGCATAAATCATTGAATCGAAATCAAGGAACTTTGCTGCCATTCTATGGTTTTACCTTGTGTATTATTTATTGCTGTTGGTGACTTTAAATTGTTAGAATATTTTTTATAACTAAAGAAAAGTATTATTTATAAAATGTGTTAAACTTGATCTGTTTTTTTGCCATGACATAGCCAAAGAAGCTGAAATGGCAATAAACTCAAAATTCTCTCTCTCTTTGCCATTCTATCGCTGCAGCAAGCACAATGAAATTATGCAGCACCTTGAAAAAGTCCCCTGCATGGCAACTAGGTAAGAGTGCTGTGTAAAAATCATTGTGCCTGCTGCAGCCATGGTACAGCAGCAAAGTTTGTTGATTATTACACCAGAATGAAAGTATAGCTCCTAGCCATAATTAGGGATGCAATGATTGTAGATTTTGGTTGTACAGTTATAGTCTGAGGAATAATCATGGTTTCAAGGTTTTCATGATTATTGAGTCATTAATTTCATAACACTACTAGTTCAGAAAAATCACATGAAAACTCCTTAAATTTTAAAGTGTTATTTATTGCTGCTTAGTAACTAATTAATACAGCACAAAATAACAATAAAAACAAACAATAGTCCATTTCTTTTTGGACTTAAATATATGAAAAAGTTTCCTTTTGTATTTTTTTCTCTTTGGAGTAGAAAGGTGTATATTCCATACAAAGTATGAAGCTAATCGGTCAGTTCTTGTCACATAACTTGCGCTGCGTGCACAACGCACGCATGTCACTCCCAATATGTGCACTAGAAAATAAATAACAAACTTGTTTGTGCAAAAGACGCGACATGTGAACGGCTCTTAGTCAATAGCCTCAAACATAGTTAATCCAGTGTGCGTGTTAGCCTTGGTGTGCAAGCTCGGAACTTTATACTAGCGCACAGTTGGCATAACTTTGTTTAGTTGCAGCAGTTGTGTTCAATGCAGAAATGTGTTGTTGAGAGGCCTTTACGATTAACCGTGATGAATTAAAGAGCGGTTAATAGTGAAATGGCTTAATAATTGCATCCCTAGCCATAATGACCTAGAAAATTGCAACGTTTCTTTTTCTGTCAGTCTTAGTACACGTTTACACAATGTAACTACTGAAGACTCTAGCTTTAAATTGGAAAATAAGCAAAAGTCTTTTATTTTTATTTTTTACATTTTAGAATGAGATGCTAATGGTCTAATCAGATTCAAAGATTTATGCTAAGCTAAGCTAAAAGTGCTTCTGCCAGACCCAGAGATCGACTGAATGGATTTAGAAATGGTAAAACTGTTTCACTCGAAGAAAGTTATAAAATGAACCTATTTCCAAAAAAGTTGAGTGTTTCTTTAATAACACTATTAATTGAATAACAATGTCAATTCTAAACAATGTCTATTTATTTACCAACATTTTATTGAATTTGAATATTGGCCAATATATAATAATCCGCTTTTGGTATCAGTTTGATTTTCAAAATCACTGCTTCTCAACAAAACTGAAAATGCAAGGATGGGTTGTTGAGGATGAGGAAGCTTGTCATTTGTGTGAAAACCCATAAATTCCTTCAAAGTTTTACAGTCAATTACAAAGAAACGACAAGTGAAATGTCCAGTCTTGTAAAACGAACTCAAATAATCAATTTTAATTAACATTTTGTCTTTATTTTACAATTTTCTCACGCTTTTTAAAAAAACTATTCCAATTACAAAGAAACGGCAAGTTGTAAGCAAATGTCTATTGGTATTATCTTGTAAAACAAACTCAAACAATCTGTTTTAATTAACATTTTGTCTTATAATTTTCTCACGCCTTTTAAAAAATCTTTTTTTGGCACAAAAAAAATAATAATAATATTGATCAGCCTTGTTGCTGGTTTGCATAAATGTCAAATCTGCATTCTTTACTAAAACGAGAAACCCAAAGTTCATGATACGCCACAAAACTTTGCTTCTAAACTTTTAACTTACAACCACCTTTTTAGCTCTCCCTGCATGTTCTTCGTCTTCACACGAGACCCTGCGGCTAAATTATTGAAATGGAGACAGCAAAGTTCATTTGTTAACTGTCTGCGCTTAAGCTAGCTAAACTTGGCTCGGCCTCTTTTATGTATAAACGGAGTCTTGACTGGGAGCCTCGGGCGAGATGTCAAGATGTGTTCTCAGGTTAAGTCAGGAGAGCTCATCATGATGAGACCGGACACACAGCGCGCCGCCATGCCTGAATGGCAGAGCAAAAGCAGAACCTCGTCTGATATTCCTGTCCATCATCACTGTATCGACATCCACGCCGCTGTCAAGGTCTAAATTATCCCTGCTGCGCGGCTCTCAGAAGCAGGCGCGTGAAAACGATAGCCCTCGACCGGCGTTATGGAGTCATTAATCTAAATATTAAGTCAATAGGTCTGCCTTCCGATTGCACCCCGAGCTGTTGTATTGCATGAGGATTAGTGGAACGCACACTGAGAGTCTCAGCCTGTTGATCCTCCACCTGCGGACTCGCCATTAGTCCAAATACCTGTATGTTCCTCTGACAGTATGACAAAACGCGCTCCCTGAAGCCCACTGTAGATGAAGTTCTGCTCAATAATGCATTAGGCCGAGAGCAGGAAGCCATCATCAACCTGGAGAAGCTTCTCAGATCAGCCAGAGCTTACCATCAAAATTTTATCCAGTTTTCTCTTTTTGATCCTTCTCAACACCGGACAGGTTTTTGTATGAGCTTGTGGAGTACATGATGGTTTTTTATATATATCAACTATTTTAGAGCTCTGGTTTGAAACTGATTAGCCGGTGAGATTTGCAAATGACTGGTCCTAATTTTTCTAAGGCTACATTAATTCTGTGAGGACTTTTTTTTCTAATACTATTTTATTAAATACAAATACAGTTTTAGGAAGTTTAAAGAAAAAAATTATTATAAAAATTTCATATAATGTACCTGAGGTATACATTTTCTTGCCATAATAGCTGGCATGGTGTTAAATGTCCCATCACATTAAAATACCGTTATTTAGATGTTAGTATCGGTCTTGTTAGTTTTTAGGATGTCTATAAGCTAGTATGCTTCAAAACAGTTGCAAAATTCCCATTTAGAAGATATAAAACCGATATATATACACATGTAAGGCTTGTAGTTTGTCACTTCCGCCTAAATGGATCAACTTTTTTTAGCATACCTTCATTTCTCATTAAATCTTGACCAATCAAAAGCTCTGTAGTATCTGACATTCCCCGCCTCCTTCAAGACACTTTACATTTGATGCGATTGAGCTCAACCACAACTGTGTATTTGTTTTAAAATGTTCGCATTTTTAGAGTTTTTTTTTGCCAAAGGATTAACACAGGATGGTTACAGGTCTAAATGCGTCATTGTTTTCATGGCCCACACTACGAAATAGTGATTTCAAATTTGTTTGAATCTTTTCACGGAACAAAACTGTCTCACTTTGTCTTAACTAGTGATAGTAATATTGATAAATATCGATACTGAAATATTGAAAATGATACAGTGTTGCTTTTGGCTCGCATCGATATTGGCTTTGCTCTCTCGCACTCTCTTTTCACCAGTGGGGAGATGAATTATTAATAATAATGTTCATATTTTAACACTTTTGTTTTAATCATAAAATAATATGAGGTTTATTTACGTTTTTATTTGGCTTATTTAGTTTTTTGTAATGTATTGCTGATATAGCTGATAAAAGCATTATATGGTTTAGTTATTTTTTTCCCTCCTTTTTTACTTCATTTGCATATTTTTTTAAAGTAGAATTTGTTCCCCACGGTATCGAAAATGGTATCGAATTGAAGTTGAAAATCCCAGTAATGTGTCAACACTAATCTTAACCAGTGCCTAATTTGTAAATTGCAAGGTCCCGGAACAAATCGGGGTAACGGTATGTTACCTGATGATGGAGAGGTGTCGCGCACGAAAGTGGGGGGGTGGTTGTTGGATAACGAATGGTGTCACGGAGGGGGATTGTCACGGACGAATATAAAGAGGGTTGGGGAGTCACGGAAGAAAGTGAAAGTGAACAGCGGACAGGAGGCCGGTTGAGGAGGAATATCGGTAAATTGAGGTACTGGATCAGATTTCAGAGGTTCCGGATCTGGCGTCTTCCGGCACAAATGAAGCCCTGGTCTTAACTACATGAGAAACAAAACTACGATACATAGTAAAACTGTCTTTTCAATGTTAAAAGGAGTTTAATCCTACTCTTAACCTTTTTGCAACATAGCAGTGATGATTATGGGCTTTATTCATTGTTAAATGTTTCCAATGCGAGTTTGAGTAGCTTGTATGTGACATTTATCACCATACTGAAAGCGCCAGTAACTTGACTTAAATCTAGAAAATAAAGCAACTAGCACACATATAGTTTGATGAACATTAGAACCTGTCCATTTCATTAAGAGTGCAGTGCATTACCAGCTATTCTGAATGGCTGGTATCTATATGTTTCTGTCGCAGATTGTCTGGTATGGAGAGCTAAATTACTTGTTGCTGGAAACGTCCATTCTGTTGCGTTTTGTTAGGACACAGTGTGTTATGATACATTTAAAAATGAATGATGACATTCACGTACACGTTTCACATAGAGATGACAGTGTTGAAGAAACTATGTACCTGTGCACATTTGCATTATATATGCCATCAATACAAATAAAGTAAATACTTGCACATGCCTATAGATTTATATGTGGCATCATATGCATACACATAACGTCACAATTTTCACAAAATCACGTTTTTTAGTTTACTCGGAGACGATAATGATATCATTTTTGAACACTTACATTCAAAACCTGTTTTTACATGTCTGCTATTTTTAAGCTTTCAAAATGCAGTAGATATTAATATTGTGATGTAATTGTTTTTGTAATTAACACTGCTTTAAACTAAAAATGAGAAACTTTTTGTATAAACACACTCTGAGGTAGGGATGGATGGCCAATACATAAAGAAATATATCCAGAGTAGTGTAATTGTGGTTTAAGTAGACGTTCACATAAGAATTGCATGAATTTATTTAATGTGAGCTATGATTAGCAGTAGGGCTGCACAATATATAGTTTCAGCATCGATTTCTGCAATAGTCACATTGCAAAGATATGCAATGTTAAGCATGGATTATAGTTGACCAGGAGCTAAAGAACTGTATTTAATCACTGTATTTATACAATTTATGCGAAAAAAAAAATTGTCTTGTTTCTAGTCCAGATATCTAAATTTTAAAGCGAAAACAAGATAAACTTCCCTCACTGACAGATAATTTAGCTTGTTTTAAGGAAAAACTCTTAATTTGCCTTATTTCATCTGATTTTTAAAACAAAACAATATTTTTGCTTGATCTAAGAATTTTTAGATGTTTGGACTAGAAATGAGACAAAGCAAACTAAGCAAAACTTTTTTTTGCATTGTGATTATTCAATTTCTGTAAATAAAACTGTGAAATAGAGCTATTCAACTGAAGCTGTATTTATATCGCAATATTCGACATTGCAAGTGCGCATCTGCAATAGTCACATCGATATGCAATGTTAAGTATGGATTATAGTTGACCTGGAGCTAAAGGACTGTATGTAATCACTGTATTTATACAGAATTTATTTGATTTATGCAAAAAAAAAAAAAGTTTTTTTTGTCTTGTTTTAGTCCAGATATCTAAATTTTGAAGCAAAAACAAGATTATTTAACATCGCACGCTGGCAGATAATTTGCCTCTTTTAAGGAAAAACTCTTAATTTGCCTTATTTCATCTGAATCTTAAAACAAAACAATATTTTTACTTAATCTAAGAATTTTATAAAATATATTTGGACTAGAAATGGGACAAATTAAAGTAAGAAAAGCAGTTTTTGCATTGTGATTATTCAATTTCTGTACATAAAAACGATATATTGTGCAGTCCCAACACAAACCGATAAAGGTAATGTTTTTGCTTTCACAAATTGTAAATGGATTGAACATAAACAATCTCAAGTCCAAAAGAAATCTCAAGAATTTTGTTGTTTTGGCTCATTTTCAACATGTAGTTCACTGAAAAAGTGTTGCATGCAAAACTGTTGCAAACGATTTATTTGTGTTGAATTTGAACAAACAAATTAAATTTAACAATGTTCAACTTAATTTGTTTGTTTAAATTCAACCCAAATAAATTGTTTACAACCACTTAACGTAAAAAAAAATTGAGTAAATCCAAGGAATCATCTTTGAATCATTATTTTCAGTGTTTGAACAAGCAGCAAAAATCATGTATGTCTGCGAACTATCATGGCATTGTGTGTTTCTGTCACATTTCCGGGAAGAACACAAGCAGATGCTCTGCGTTTTTTGAGAAAAATGAAGCGTGACACGTATTAGGCCACTTTTGTAGATGATGATGAATTTCCATTTTTCTAAATGTTAAAGATGAATTAAATTAGAAGCAAAACTCTGAAATCTTTCCCCCGCATTGCACAAAAGTGTAACTTTGTTGACAGCTGTATATATACTTGAGGGTAGCTCTTAAAATGAGTACGTCTGATGAAACACCAAGAAATAATTCAGACGTTTGAGGGGAAAATGAGTCCTTGGTATTTGATCCTTGAAGCTGTTCTTCTGGAGATGCTCTTTAAATAGTAATGGGGAGTGTATTATGTGGACCGATAAGGCATTTTTTATTGGGGCTGTCAGTTTTGAACATTTCGAGTTGAGTTAGTTGCACGTAATTATTTGATTTAACTCTATGAATATATAAAACAAATGGTATGTAATTTAGAACAATATAGCGTAGCTCTCAAAAATGGTGATATAATTGCTTTGATAGTTAAAAAAGTTAGTTTGTTAACAATTAGTTTGGATGTAATATAATTATAAATTTAAAAACTAAAAACGTTCTATAATCATACTTCAAATTGGTTATTTTTTATATTGATGCTTATTTTATGGCTTTAACCCTTTCACGTGTGAGTTTTAAATATTCCAGCTGACCTTCCCGCATGAGTTTTTTGTGATACTTGATCATACCGAATATGCTTTTACGTTCCAAAAATGCGAGGTGCACCACACTGCCTTTTTTATTGACAAGAAAAGAAAAAGTGCGGTGCACTTTTTATGTCGCTAGGCAACGACTGAATCAGCTGGGTAATGTACACAAGTGTTGCTGTTGATATTGTTATTTGTAATATTTGTAAATATTGTAAATTAATTGTTAATTTTAATATTTAATAATATTGTGATATTTAAGATTTGTGAAGTCATACAGCTCTGGATAACTCAAAACAGCGACCGCTAGTCTCTCCTCCGTCTTTAAAAGTTTCCATAGTCGTCTTGACGACACAAACACTGCTGTCACCTCAACGAAAACCCCGCCTCTGCTTTCATTTGATTGGAGAATGAAAAAGACGTGACTGACGTAATGCGCTTTTTCCGCTCATAATTGACTTTTTTCAACTGCGAGCGCAAAGCGTATAACGCATAAGCAACGCGCAAAACGCTTGTAGCTGTAAACCATTAAAAAAGGGCGGCTCTCAACACAAAAAGCCCATTCAGTGTGATCAACCCCTCAGAATCCATTGCCTTCTAAAGTTCCCATGGTGATGCATCAAGTTTATCACATGACCCACTTGCCCTAATGATCTATGTATATATCGTATTTTGTTTCTTTTTGCCATTTTCTATAAATATTGACAAATGTTTCAATTATATTGTGAAATTTCAAATACTCCAATTCTCAAATATGCAATAGAACATATATTTTGTCTTTTAAACAGCTTAATAATAATTATT
Organism: Danio aesculapii; assembly: GCF_903798145.1. Lineage (NCBI taxonomy): Eukaryota > Metazoa > Chordata > Actinopteri > Cypriniformes > Danionidae > Danio > Danio aesculapii. Next base: position 21,530,994 of record NC_079456.1, on the reverse strand, counting down.
TATTATATAAAGTATATATTTAATATATTTGTTATGTGACTGGCAATGGGCACTGCTGTTGTTGCTAGAAGGGATACAGCTGCGATCTGAAGTTACGAGAAGTATTTGTATTATTTATTAAATTACGCATAATAGTATTTTATTAGCTAGATGGGATACAGCTGAAGATACTCTCATCAATATAGGATAATCTAATAAAATTGTATTTTATTAGATTATGCTATACTGACGTGAGTATTTTCAGCTGTATCCCATTTAAACCTCACCACGAGGGTGAAGTCTAGATGGGATACAGCTGACAATACTCATGCCAATAGATAGCATAGTTTTTGTGAAACTGTACAACAAATAATATTTTTACGTTATTGTGAGGGCTGAGTTTAGGGTTGAGGTAGGGGTAGACGCTAATAAAATACAGCTAATGCGTAATTTAATAAATAATATTATTCCCATCGCAGCTGTATCTCTTTTAGGAAAAAATCGCAGGAGAGTTCCAAGCTGCTGGATTTATGTCATGTTTATTCATAATTTTCTACCAAAATTGTTCTTCTAGGAGAGGATTAGAGAAAATACTCTAGTAACATAAACAGTTTGTATCTTACATGAACAAGCCAAGTTTTGCCAAGCCCTCTTCGTAGACATCCGTGTGTATTTTACAAACCTTAAATGATCGTACATGTGAAATGGTTAACAATTGCATAAGAAATTAGGATAATTCAGGAATTTCACCATGTCTACTTCAGTCACATGGTCTTTCAGAAATCTATTATAAAATCTGATTTGCTTAATATATTTAAATGACATTTATTATCATCATCAAAGTTGAAAATGGTACTGATTGATATTTTTTGTGGAAAGAGTTATGAATGTTTATGTAAGATGAGCATTTTTTTAAAAAGGAGAAATCTTTTAAAATGTTAGCTTCTTTACTTTCACTTTTAATAAACTAAATGCAAAAATAAATAAATAAATAAATAAAAATACTGAACCCAAAAATGTTTGCTTAGGAGTGTTTTTTTAAATGAAATTCCCCTTGTATTGATACTGACTTCACAAACCTGGCCAGACATTAGCTGCTGACATGAAAACTCCTTGCCTTCACCCAATTTTCACTAGTCTTCATTTCCAAGAATGTTTTTGCACCCAAGCGCCTGCGAGGTTTCAACATGCACCAGATATAATTGCTGTAATGTGTTTGCTTGTCCACCTAGAATGGGAGAGCCAGTGGAACTGCATTTTTCTCTCTTGAATTTTGGGACCAACCCAAAATTGATGATTTAAAGAAGAAAGAACCCTCTATTCCTCTGAGATTTACAATGTATCCCCCTCCCCTCTTGTTTTGCAGGTTAGCTTTATACGTGTATGAGTACTTGCTTCATGTTGGCGCACAGAAATCAGCACAGACCTTCCTATCAGAGGTGAGTGTTATCGTCCTTATGAAGAAAACAGTTGTTTTGTTATATAGCTATTTAAATGTGTGTCAATGAGTTTTAGGCAATACATTAGCATTTTTTTTCAGATATAATTGTTTATTGGCTTTGTCATAAGCCTTGTTCAGTGGCAGTGGTCCAATCACTAGTGTCTGAAATATTTTGACCTTGAACTTCCAGATGTAGTTGGAAATCTGAAATCATACATTTGTTTTGTATTCGGTTGTCCCCTTAAAGGGATAGTTTGCCCAAAACTGAAAAAACATTTACTCACCCTTGACTTGTTCCATAGCAGTTTTTTGTTTGTGTCAAAGCAGTTTTAAATAAGATATTTTGAAGCATGTTGGAAACCTGTTACTATTGATTTCCATATTTGCTAAAGCAAATAATATGGATGTCAATGGTTACAGGTTTCCAACATTTGCACCAAGTCAAGGGTTAGTAAAAGATGGCAGAGTTATCATTTTTCGTGTAAACTATCCCTTTAATATTCCTGAACGCAAACCCTCAGTGTTCTGTGTAGTTTTCGGGCTACCAGAGCAAAAATGAAAGCTAGTGAGGGGAAGCTCAGATCATTTTACTGATTCGGACCTTTGAGTCTCATTCATTGACATGAACGAATCTTTTTTTCGAGTCATTTGAGTCAATTCATTCATTTTGAGTTGAGTAATTTTGAGTTGAGTCGTTTCAAATTGAGTCATTTCGTTTATTTTGTGTCATTTCCAGTCATTTCAAGTCATTTCATTAATTTCGTTCATGTCGAGTCATTTCACTTCGAGTCATTTCATTTCGAGTCGAGTCATTTCGTGTCATTTCCAGTCGTTTCAAGTCATTTCATTGATTTTGTTAATTTCGAGTCGAGTCATTTTGTGTCTTTTTGAGTCATTTCGAGTAAAGTTATTTCAAGTCGAGTCATTTCTAGTCGAGTCATTTCATTCCATTTCGTTTCATTTTGAGTCATTTTGTTCATTTTGTTCATTTTCGTTCAATTTGCCAAAATATAATTAAAATGTTACGAGATGCTTCCAAACTCATCTACAACTGCACCAAACGTTGATTACACTACAAACAAGTCATATCTAGAATGCTATAAGAGAAAATAATCATTTACTGTTTACCTGCTTATTTTGTCTATGATTAGTTCAGCTCACCTCTTCTGTCAGCTCTTCAAATTTCAGTGGTTCTTTCACGCCACACTGACAGTCCCATGTAAGCTTAACCAACGCACACAGTCTGAGCTGAAAGGAACCATGATAAGTTCACCTTTCGAGTCTTCTGGTTGAGTCATTCGTTCATTACGTGGCAGCATGTAAACAGATGACTCAAACCCAAGGACTTGAGGAATGAACGGATCAAACTACATCCGTTCCGGCTCAAATCCGCCTCTAAATGCATATGATTAGCTTCTGTCTTTCACGTGATAAACGAACGACTCAAACCCAATAGAAGACTCGAAGAAGGAACTAATCTTCTCCTCCACCTGCACAAATGTGCGCGTGCGCAAATGTATGAATCACTTCCTGAGAGGACTCATCTTTCTCGAGTAATACAAAAGATTCGTTCAAAATAAACGACTCATTCAAGAACAACTAGGGCTGGGCGATTTGGCCTAAAAACAAAATCTCGATTAGTTGAACATTTTAACTCTATTACAATTAATGTACGTTTCTTATACTTATTTTTTTTTGTCCTCTCCGCACCGCCCACACTTGTCAATGTTATCCGAGAGCTTGTGCTATGCATCGTCACAATGCGTAGTTACGGTTTTTTAAGGGGTCATCATCGGCGTCAGTCACGGCGAGGGGTATGCGAATGCGTGAAGGCTGCGCTAGACCATACAATGCGCTCAACGCAAAAGTGTAAACATAGTGGCATCACGTGATATGCAGTATCCCTCCTCACGCGGTAGGGAAAGTAATTGAAAAAATTGAAAAAAGTAACCTGAAAAAATGTGATCGATTATAGAGTCTGAATGTCAATTTAGATTACTTTCGATTAATCGTCCAGCCCTAAGAACGACCCATCACTAATGAAAGCTGCGGCTCTCTGTATTGTTTTCTGTTGTCTACTTTTTTGTTGAGTAAGTTGTGTGAACTTAATTTGCAGTATTAGATATAATGCAAGATCAGATATATACACCTGCCCATAAATCCTCAGCTAAAAGAAATCAGGAAAGTATCTAAAAAGCACAAAAAAGACAGATTAAGGTTGACACAGCACAGTTGTTTGATCATGTGATTCAAAAAGTTTTGCGTCCATACACCTATTGTTTCAAGAAATGTCTGCGTCCATATAGAAATGGAAAATCTGGGTTATAAAACAACATGTAGCATGTATGCCACACCTAATTAGCCAAATAATAAAGCAAAGTTTTACTTAAAGTACAGACAAGAAGATGATGGCGAATCCACATATATCAGACGCATGTAACTGGTATTCTTCTGTGTCATCTAGTTGATACAGAATCACCAGGTTTTTGCTGAAATAACGCTAATAAACTTAGCAACGTCTGCAGCACAAACACAGCTGTAATCTGCTATTGTTGTTGTTACCAGTTGTTACGTGCAGGATTTTCTTCTTTCCTTTAAGTAGCATTTTGCCTATCTACATGGCTACGCATGATTTTTCTCACTTTGTAATCTGTTATTCAGAAAGTTTGTAAACACCGGTGTTGTGTGGACTAAAGGTCAAAACAATATTAAACTTTTGCCGATTGACTTAAATCTGTAACCATGTTGGCAGGGCATAAAATTTACATAATATACAACGGTATAAACAAAAATGTGTCCCCGTCATCTTCTTCCCTCTTTAATCAAAACACATTTTAATACCAAATTTAGGTCACACTTTATTTTGAACGTTCGTTTGTTGAATTTAAGTTACATTGCATCTACATGCCAACTAATTCTCATTAGATTACAAGTAGACCGTTAGGTTGGGGTTAGAGTTAGTGTAAGTTGACATGTACTTGCAAAGTTTCTTATAGTCAGTAAAATGTCTGATGGAGCAGAATCAACAGATACTAAGCAGACAGTCTACTAATACTAAAATGGACCATCGAAATAAAGTGTTACCCAAATTTAAACAGGACTTTATTGTCAGTCAGCATTTAAGTTGTAAACCAATCCTTCTCATTATCCAATATGACCTACAGTTACCTACTAAACAAGGAAAGACCTCCATTAAAGGGATAGATCATCCAACAAATTAAACTGTACAGGTTTTCAAACATTTAAAAGTTTTTTTTTTCTGTTGAACCAAAAAGAAGATATTTTGAAGAATGTTGGAAACCTGTAGCCACTGACAAAGTAGGGAGAAAAAAAGTGAAAGTTAATGGTACTAGTTTTCAACATTCCTCAAAATACATGGTGTTCAACAGAAGAAAGAAACTCTAAGTTTGGCGTAAATGGTGACAGAATTTTCAGTTTTGGACAAACTGTCCCTTTAATAAAGAGTGTCATTGCTGTGAAAATTACGCAACATGCCACCGATGATTCTAGAAATCGGCTTGGGCGCCACTGAGGGGGTGCAATCAGAGCATTAACATTCAGCTACTACTAGCATAGTAAAGTGGATTGTCATAATGCTGTTGATGGTGGAGGTTCTGCTGTAGATGGTGTCAGTGCTGTTTTCAGTATATGAACATCCTATGGAGCTTGAGTACACTACAGGTCTGGAGTGGAGGTGATGCCACCACTTCTGTTCAGAACTGCTCTTAAACCCCGACTGCACATTAAAAGTCTGATTTAAAGTTGGCCTCTGTGGAAACGGGTGCAAATGGTTTGTAATACACTCTCGATCTCCTGATCTGCTCTAATGCACTCTTTCAGGGCTGATCAAAGACTTTTATGGGTTTGTCGTCTTTGTGGTATGAAGTTGTACAGACTTTCTTTCCTTTAATTGAATGAAGACGACTATTAAGTCGTGACGTATTGGCGATGTATGAAATACTGTGTCTGGGTCCAAGCCGCTACTCATTTGAATTGAGAAAATATTCGTTTATGACCACAAATTAGTAATATCACTCATTAAAGTGAATTTGATATTAAATCATAGCATAAACATGCATCACAAATACCAAAATTTTAACAATTTATAAAGAATGTATCCTTTTCTGGCCTTTGGATATTAGGCATGGATGTATATATTGTAAACGTGATTTTCGAAAGCATTACATCGCTTTGTATACATTTGTTATTACCATTTGATGAGTTTCCCAATACAGTTTGATATAGCACTTAGACCAGGAAGCCACTTCGCGTGATGTCACACATAACAAGCAAATTGGCATAGATCTTAATTTAAAAATGCTGAGGAGAAAATATGTCCCAAAATCTGTCAATCATAATTCATTAAGTCCATTGAGCTTGATGGACTGATGGTTGATGGTTTGAATGAATTCGAGAGCTGTTTTTTACCATGATCTGTTTTGGTAGTTATAAAGATGCGTAAATGTTAATTGTTTGACATTATAAGACATTAACAAGATGGTGTAACTCTTCCTTAGTGCTTCAGGACCTTTACAGATTGTGAACTTTTCAAATGTTATCATCTATCTTACTGCATTTGCCGCGGTCCTCTGGTACCTGCTGTGTTTGTTGTGTGGGTATCATTAAGCGCTCACAGTGCACTTCCAAAAGCTTCCAGGTTTTTTTTTTTTTATATTAATGTTTTGCTCAGACAAAGTTTGACAAAGATGAAGCACTGTGCCAAAGTCTGGCCTTGTGCTTGTGGGGTCCTCTTGGGACTTTGGTCAGACAGGTGATATGTTGTTTATGAATTTTAGCCAGTGTAGGGTGGTACTGTATTGTATACATATATTTAAAAAACACGGTCTTTAAAAGTTTAGCTGCAGTTCAATACTAAAATTACACATTTCAGTACACGGACAACTGATTTGGCTTTCAATAAATTAACAGAGGTTATTTCATTTAATAATTTGGATGATGAGTAGATTAAAATACAATAGAATGAAAATATACACATGAAATAAACTGTTAGTCTTTATTGTGAGAATCGAATTTGATTTGTTTCTTATTAAAGTTACAAACATACTTCATTCAAGCGTAGCTTTTTTATTTGATTAATTAATAATTCAATAAGCACATTTGGCTACAGGAAAATGACCTGCTGTCATATTAAGAGCTGCATGGTTCCCTTTTTCTGTTACACATGCCTTTTCATGTGTGTGTTCTGGTCATCTATGTGGTGGAGTGCATGCACACAACAGCACAAGGTCTCTGGCTTTTAAATACATGAATGAATCTAAATCACTTCAGTAAATGAAGCATGTTCCATGCTGCAAAAGAGCTTTGTTGGAGGAATGAATTCGGACTAGTGGAAATGGGACAGCTAGGACATAATAATTTTTTAAAATAATTGTTGAAGGCCAAAATTGAAGTCAAAATTAAATATCGATTAATTGCACTGCCTTACAATGTTTGCCATTTGAATTGTCGAAAATTTAAGCCCCATTCATACCAACAGCGTCTTTATCGCTGCTTGTGGACAGTTGCTCGCGGTTTGGTCAAAAGTGAGCGTTCCCACTACTGGTTGCCTAGTTATGTTTGTGAGTGGAGTTGACTCCATTATGTATAGAATGATCGGTTTTCTTGCTGCTAAAAACAAACATTCAGTCATTTCCATCGGCTTAGTCCTTATCAGGGGTCACCACAGCATAATGAACCGCCAACTATTCTTGCATGTTTTATGCCGCGGATGCCAATACCCAGTATTGGGTAACACCCATACACTCACGTTCACACATGCACTCACACACTATGGACAATTCAGTTTATCCAATTCACCTAAAGCGCATGTCTTTGGATTGTGGGGGAAACCAAAGCACCCGGTGGAAAACCACGCAAACACTGGGTGAACATGCAAACTCCACACAGAAGTGCCGGGAGTCAAACCAGCGACCTTCTTGCTGTGAGGTGACAGTGCTAACCACTGAGCCACCATGCCGCCTCACTAAAAACAAACATTTAAGTAGAATTGGTACATCTGTTTAATTTCAACAAGCAATCAACACATTAATTTAGCAATTACAGCTATATGTAGTATATATATATATAAATGTTTGTTTGTCTGGGTTGACTAAATTAATTCAGGCTCAGCAAGTACTACCGGCTGGTTCAGGAGCAATGGCTGAATGACCTACACTTTACCGGCTTCACTCCAATTGGGATTCACTTGTGAAAGTGCATTTTGTATTTTTTGATTAATCTCGGTTTTAAATCGCTCCTGTGTCCCTGTCTCTGTGGTTACACACAGTAAACAGTGGTGAGTTCAGTGAACTGATGACCTTCTTGGCCAATCACAGTCATTTCTGTTGAGCACCTGAACACAAGGGCAAATCAGCTCTGTTTAAAAACGTGCTAAATAGTGCTCAAATGTTAGCGGGAAATGGACGTTTTTAAAACTTCAGTATCGAATAGTCCAGTATCTTGTTGCTCTTGTTGCCGAAAATTGCCAACCTTCCATTAAAATGAATGGGATTGTGCCACTTTGTTGCTGTATTACGCTGGAGGTATGAAAGGGGCTTTAGACTAGTGATGCACAATAAATGCTTATTTTTAATGTTATTGTCATTGGCTCAATAACCAAAAATTAGGTTGGCATCTTAAACCTGATAAACTATTGATTATGTCTATTTGTTTGAACTATTTTGAATGCATGCTGCTGGTCATGAACGTTTCGATTGCTGCCTTCTACACTAATTGCATGTAGCAGGAAGATATTTCTTTTCAGTTTCCTGTAGTTAAGGTTTTAAAATAATTCTAGTTGTCTATTATATTGGATGGGTATCATTATCCATATCAATCCAACCTAGTAGCTTACTTTCAGAAGGGTGAATTCTGCAACTAGGGATATATATAAGCCTGCAAAATTAGACGTTGTTCTGTAAGCAAATATTAAATAGTCAACAAGTCAACAGATGGCTGTGTTTACCAATGTTTCAGTGTTTTTGTAACGGCGATAGGGCGTCAACATGCGTGCCGTCGACAGTCATCATTACCGCCGTTGCTATTCAATTAGGCCAACGCTCATCAGATCTCAAGACCTTAGCGCAGGCACACTCTTACACCACAGGGGAGGTCTTTCGGCCCAGGCAGGTACACAGCAGGAGGACGCACCTGTGCACTGGAGCTTAATGAGGGAGCAGTCACCTGCTTGTTCCCTTTGCCACCTCACAATTACTGCTGAAACTCCCTCTACTTACACCTTGGACCTCAAGGGGCTACACAACACTGCACTGATCAGCAAAAACACACACACATGCACATACCCACTTTAAAACATTGTTAATCAGTCCCTTATATCAGAGAGACGCTGAATAATGCACATCGGCTTTTTTGGGTGCATAGTTATGGACAGGGGATGTTCTAAAATCAATATGTCTGCTTGAAATGTAGCATCCGTTACAGTTCTAGGTTGAGGAGATGTAATTTTTAATGATGTCTAGATTTGGTGTATAAAATCACCATTACTAACAACTAAAAGGTTTGATTCCATATAGGGCGCATTTAGGGCTGCACGATTCTGGCAAAAATGTGAATCACGATTTGTGTTTGCTTAAAATCAAGATCGCGATTTTTTTTTTCACGATTCTTTAAATGTAAAATAAAGGTTAATATGATTAGCCTATTCATTCATTTTCTTTTCGGCTTAATCCGGTGTAGCCACAGCGGAATGAACCGCCAACTTTATCCAGCACATGTTTTACGCAGCGGATGCCCCTCCAGCCGCAAGCCATCTCTGGGAAACCACCATACACACTCTTTGGACTGTGGGGGAAACCGGAGCACCCGGAGGAAACCCACGCGAACGCAGGGAGAACATGCAAACTCCTGTGACCTTCTTGCTGTGAGGCGACAGCACTACCTTGTGCGACACTGCGTCGCCTGATTAGCCTATTATTATTGACATTCTCAAACATATGGTGAAACAACAATAATAATATTAGGCCTATCTGTAGGCCTACTGTTACTTAAAATGCAAAATTTTGTATAGTTATTATGGTGGACTTGAACAGACTTTCAATATGTCCCGTTTGTTAATTCTCAGTAAAATGATGACATCAGAATACAACTATTTATAATTATAAAGTTGATTTATTATGTTTAAGACATGTCCTTGACATCTGCCATTGACAACATTATAACAAAATTAGAATTTTGTCATTATCAGATTCCCTCTTGCATTATATTTAACAATATATAGGCCAGGGTTGTTATACTGACACAGTAAATGGTTATTTTCAGGCACAACACTTTGTGTTCGCTATGAAACAAAAAAACATATCAAATGCTTGCCGTAATCATAACTCTAAAATGCCATATGATCATTTAAATGTGCACACAGGTTTCACTTTCACTTCCTAGTGCGGCTCATGGCCACCGTCACTGTGAGAAAAAAACACATACATGCAAATCAAACCTCCGGCACGGCCCTCAAACCATCGCTCTGTGCAACAAACTGAATGTCATTTACAGCTTTATTACCGGTTATTCACAGCCTATGCAGCTTCTGTTCACTAAAGCAGGCGTCATAGACGGGCACACGTGCATTCTCAGAAGTACACAAACAGCTCGCGGTCAGCTCACGTGTGATTTTGCGGCCGCGAAAACATCATTACATGAAGATAAAAAACCAAAAAAATACATTTTGGGGTGAATTATACCTTTTAATACAGCATGTGACCCTTTTAATGCCATTTGAAGGTGTCAATGTTGCTGTGAAGACTTGTGCGACTGCCTTGCTTCTCTCCTGACCTTGAAAATATAATTGGCTGAATCGTAGAAAAGCTGAATTAAGATGTAGGGTCGAATTGAGATTGTGATCTCTTTTCGATCAATCGTGCAGCCCTACACGCATTGGTCACTATGTGTGTGATTAGCAACAACAATTTTACATTTATACACATTAACACAGGTGACATGGTTGCATTAAGTTCAATTTAAGCAATGAAATCTATTGAGATGTCCATATAATGCTAATAGATATGTAAGTCAACCAACATGGCTAAATTATATCCCCTCTTCAGCTAATCATTCTGATAACACAGCAATAAAAGTATTGTGTACATCCCTAGTTTTGAATGACTTTCCTGTTGATCTGCTGAACTATAGGCTCAATTTGTTGTTCATTGCTTTGCTGTTAAAATGGAGCCTTTTAACCGTAGTTAATTTGTTCAGAACCCGCTCTATTCATACTTGACCTCTTTTCCCTCTGTCTCTGCACCTTTTTAGATCCGATGGGAGAAGAATATCACATTAGGAGAGCCTCCTGGATTCCTGCACTCATGGTGGTGGTATGTATCGATCTTGTAACTCAAAACCCATAACATTCTCTGTCGGTATGCCCATGCTAGCCGTTAGCAACAATAGATGAGCCTAAATGAATGATGGTCCATTATTCTTGGAAGTAGGTATCTCCTTTTTACAGTTATGCTACACAGCGTTTGGCCAAGCAAAATGACCAGCAGAGGTGATGTGCGATTGGATTGCTGTGGAGAGATTTAAAGGCTGATTTCAAAACAGCTTTTTGTATGTGCCTTTGATAGCATCCACACTGTGAACCTCAACCATGGTAGATGGCATTTTTAATTCGAATAAATTACTCCAATTAAAGTGATTGCTCTGAGGGGTGGATGAACAGTCCATTCAGTAAGGTCTATTAGGCCCAGTTTACACTGTCAGGTCTTGATGCCCAATTCCGTTGCCTATACCTGATTTTTTAGCCTGTCCGTTTACATGTATTTTTAATTGTGACCCATATCTGATTCATGTGATAACACTTGCCATACATTTTACGATGTCGCGCAAGCGTAAAGGCAGGTTCTAGCATCTGCACCACACTAAACACAATGGAAGAAGTTGTCTTACTTTTAGCTCAGCGAAATATGCGAAGAACGCCCAACTTTAAAATGATTCTGAGGCGGAGGAGGAGGGAAAGGGTCGTCATCACAGCTTGCGCCTATGGTTTATATATGGTGTCCTCCATCATTCAGAGGAATTTGTGGGTACGAGAGAGATCTCAGGTCTGGTGGGAGCAAATAGTGGTGACTTTCCTCTGTTGTTGTTGTTCTTTACAGTGTCAGCGTCTCCACACACGCTCTTCCTTCTACGTCATTAAACCGCGGAGAGCTACCACAATGTCGCAAGTTTAATGACGTACAAAACGGAATGCCTTATTAAATCCGATCTGCCTGTTTACATGATAGTCTCATTGACAAAAATCTGATTTATATTTGATTTCTTTTAACAAATTTGAAGGATGCATGAAACTGTTTTTTTTTCTTGATGTTTACAGGTTCATAGAACATATCCGATCTGTGTCACATATGACCAAAAAAATCGAAATTTGGTCACATTTAACTGGCAGTGTCAACGGGGCCTTATTCGCAACTTTGTTTGCTAAACCAGTCTTGGTCAACCAGTTGGTTGTTAGTGAAAAATGTGGCTCTGCCTATGGACTAAGAAGAAGATGCTATGAAATAGCTTGCAATTAGCTGGTCATTTCAGCATGGAACCCCTGATTCCTGGCAGGTTTTTGTCCTCTAGTGATGTTTTCAATGTCTCCTTGTTGCAGTTACATTTGTTACCCTAAAGTGTTAGTGACTAGCAAAGGTGATGTGTGATTTGCTCTGAAATGATTTAAATATGATTTATTAGCTGATTACCTAAGTTTGTCCAACCATGCCGTTATTGGGATTGTAATTGCATACATTTGAAAATGGGTTTCAATGTGGGTAGTACATGTTTAGTGAAGAGTAGATTAAGGGCAAGTGACGAGTTCAGATGCAAATCCCTCTAAATACATCAGACCTCTTTTTTTTGTAAATGTAAACGGCTTACATTAGCAAATAAAACATAAGGTAGGCCTATTGGGTAAAAAGGGGATGGCTCTTAGACACTTTTAGAAGCTGTCATTCATTCATTCTCACATTCTCAAGGTCTTGTCTCTTTTTTGTCTCTTGTTCATCCTTATAGTGTCCATGTGGGATAAAAGAACGGCATCCTAACTTCGTCTTTTGTGAAACAAAGTAGCCGTTTAATAAATAGAAAATCAGACTTATTCAAAGTAGCGTCACTGCGCAAAAGAACGTTATGAATGCATGCTTGGTTGGGAGTTGTGGAGCTCCGCATCAATGGATTTGCTCTTCAGTGTTTGGACTTTCAGAAGTGAAAATTAAACCACACTGAACTGAACTAAACTCAAATTCAACTCCTGAAAACTGGACTGATGTAAGTTCAATTTACTAGAACTTCTATGTTAAGCTCCTTTGACACAATTTACATTGTAAAAGCACTAAAGAAATAAACATGAATTGAATTGAATGTTACAATTTCGACTCTAATGCAGAGAGTTTTGAGTTAAGGGATGTTTTCATTTACCGTTCACTGACAGTCGGACAGGCTCATCTAATTCATCGAACTACGTATTTTTAACTCTAAATCAGATGCGGAATAAAACAGTCCTCATAAAATAGCCAGCGTATCAGAGCGCCGCTACATTGAAAACATGTGATTCGATTTCCGCCTTCTGATTGGTTCTCGGGACATAGCGGCTTTTGCTGTCAAAGGCAAGAGGCTTTTGCTAACAGACTGTTATTTCTGAATGCGCTGACGCTGGGATTTATATGATTTCAAGCAAAAATATTTGTTGAACATGTACTACATGCCTAAAGCATTCACTCAATGTCATTAGCTCATTTTTGGCATAAGTGGCGTTTAGCGGCTTTTGCATCTGAACTCTTTAAGCGCAAACATTTGCATAGTACATGGAAGTGTTGTGGATGTTGCTCAACGATTCATCAGCAAAGTTTGGATTTACTTCGAATTACAACCAAAATGGAGTCTCATCTTACACACATGATAAATGATACATAGATATGACAAGTCGTCACTGACTGACTGACAGGTGTGTAATGCGTGAGGCTAGCAAACACAACGTAGCTTTCAGTTAAGATGAACACCGTTTCCATAATTATACTTTATTTATAGATAAAGGTCTCTGGCTCTGCATACAATGACTTTATTTTAGTTTAGTTTATAGCCGTTTCACTTTACTACAGGACGCATTAATGCCGCTCTGTAGGTGTATTGGAGACATTCATAAATATTTCTAGAAAATCGAATACATTTTGGAGACATACTTGTTACATAAACACACTAAATCGCACTTCAGCACTGTTTATTTGAGAGTGCACAAGAAAATCTGCAATTGAGCAGCATATATTTGAGGGCTTGCAAGACGTTTTTTACACCAGCAGTGGAAATCGGCGCGCAAGCAAAGAGATTCGCATTCTCGTATTACATAAATGCGATCTCGACTTGCTCATGACATTTGTCATTGAAATAATGACCTGGAATAAAAGACCTGGAAAAAAGACAGCGTTTTTGTCTGCATTCAGATATATGTTAGCAGATTTTGTGTCAACAAAATGTTTTGTCGACGTGGAACTTTTTCCAAATGCAAGAGAAAATCTTTCTGTTTTTGGCTACATGGTTGTTGTGTAAACGTAGCCTAAGGTAGAACCTTCCTTAGTAAAACATATTGTAACTAGTGAAGAACATAAAAAAAATACATGTTGAAATGTATTTTTTGTTAAAGATATTAAATGTATGATATTTCTGTTCGAAAATAAATCAATCAAATCAAACATAGCTTTGTTTTTAACTAAAGGACTAGTAAGAAAACACAATAAACCAGTTTGGACTAGCTTGCAAATTCACGCCAAACAAAGCTGAGCATTTCAGCAGGGAACCCTTGTTTCCTAGAGTTTTTTTTTTAATCCTCTGGTGATTTTTCAGAAAGACATACAGTATTCTTAATCTTTTGTCTTTTAACTGTGAAGCCAACGATACCCAACAGTAGAATCAATTTACTGGACTCTTTCAATCTATCAATAACCAAATAAAATATGACATCTATCTTTACTTGAGACACCCAAGTTTATCTGGACTTCACCACTTCAAAATGAAGATCACTGTGTGCCTATCACAGTCTTGTGTTCATGTATCACACTCAACTTATTCTCCATCTTGGATTACTGGCTCCCCTCTGTGAGATTATTGGGAGTCTAGTAGGTTCTGGAGGGTCCCTGTATGGTGTTGACACTATTGGAGGGCCGTCTGTCTGGAGCAATAGCACGTAGAAGCGGGGGGACGTGTCAGGGTTTTTAGGGACTCGGAGGGGCCACAGAGTACCGCCCTCTTCACCAACCCCCTCCCCCAAACAAAAGGGCCAGATGGTAAGGGAAAGCCAACCCCTCCCCCCGGTGCGTACCCCCACCAACCTTTGTCTGGAGGCCTATCCTTTGTTTGCGGAAGAACCCTCAAACGGATTAACTCCTTGCATTCCAGTCTTCTTTGTGTTAAACAGCCAAATCTCCTTCTCCAAT